>NC_073415.1:6025258-6325258 GCF_028641065.1 Leucoraja erinaceus
GGATGGAGCTAATTGAATTTGGTGATGATCAATAATCCAGAAAGTTGTGGGGATGTAAAGGGGCCATTGGTGTAGTTTTGTCACATGTACCGAGATAATGTGAATAACTTTGTTTTGTGTGTTTAGCCACTCAAATCATATCATACTGGGGTCAAGGAGAGAGGGGTCACCTCGCGGCCCTGTTTCCCCCAATCTTTCCACCACCACATACAAGAAGCACAAGTCCAAAGCAAGCGCTGTCTGCGGAGGGCGCTCAGCATCGCCAAGGACTGCTCTCACCCCAACCATGGACTGTTTACCCTCCTACCATCCGGGAGGCGCTACAGGTCTCTCTGTTGCCGAACCAGCAGGTCGAGGAACAGCTTCTTCCCGGCGGCTGTCACTCTACTCAACAACGTACCTCGGTGACTGCCAATCACCCCCCCCGGACACTTATTATTTTTTTTTTAATTCAAATCGTTTGCTATGTCGCTCTTCAAGGGAGATGCTAAATGCATTTCGTTGTCTCTGTACTGTACACTGACAATGACAATTAAAATTGAATCTGAATCTGAAGAAGTGACAACACAGACACCATTGTGTGCAGATGCCAAGACGTGTGTTCAGCTCTGGCTGGACAACTTCTAATCTTATTTGTGGACTCGATAACTCATACTACAATCATATATAAATCATACTACATGGGCGCAGCGGTAGAGTTGCTGCCTCGCACCGCCGGAGACCCAGGTTCGATCCCGACTACGGGCGCTGTCTGTACGGAGTTTGTACGTTCTCCCCGTGACCTGCGTGGGTTTGCTCCGAGATCTTCGGTTTCCTCCCACACTCCAAAGGCTTACAGGCTTGTAGGCTAATTGGCTTGGTAAATGTACATCAATTGCTCCTAGGATAGGATAGTGTGGGATAGTGTTAAGTAAGTAAGTAAGTACGTTTATTGGCCAGGTATTCACATACAAGGAATTTGCCTTGGTGCCTTAAAATGCAGAGATCGCTGGTCGGTGAGTCCGTACAGACAGCACCCGTAGTCGGGATCGAACCCAGGTATCCGGCACAGCATTACAATGCAATACGATACAATACCATTTATTGTCATTTGATAGGATTGTGTGGATAGTGTTAAGTAAGTAAGTTAGTTTATTGGCCAGGTACGTTTATTGGCCCACAAATGAAGTTCAAACGAAATTTGGTTTCTGCAGTCATGCAACAAGGAAAGAACCAGCAACTCTACTGCTGCGCCAACAAAACACCAATCATTAGTTTTATGAATGTGTTTAAGAAGGAACTGCAGATGCTGGAAAATCGAAGGTAGATAAAAATGCTGGAGAAACTCAGCAGGTGCAGCAGCATCTATGGAGCGAAGGAAATAGGCAACGTTTCGTCCCGAAACATTGCCTATTTCCTTCGCTCCATAGATGCTGCTGCACCCGCTGAGTTTCTCCAGCATTTTTGTCCACCTTAGTTTTATGAATGTTAGCAGATCAATGTTCCACCTGGGATGAATAACGTTCTATCATATTTGTATCGTATTGTAACCGTGCAGCAGAACGGGGAGACGGGGTCACAGAGTGGGGACTCACATTTCTGGGGAGCTTGTCCTCCAGCTCTTGTCGCGGGTGCCAAGGGGGTTGAGAGCTTCGCTCTTCTCCTCCTTGTGCTTGTTGAGGTTGCGTCGGGTGACCACTGGGGCCTTCTGCTCCTCGTGTTGTGTCAGGCGTTCCATGCTGCTGTAGACCTGCGGAGCGCACAGCCAGCGTTTAGTGCAGGGGCCACGCAGCCCACTCTCGCCCACTCTCACCCCATCTATCCTGCAGTTACACAGGGCATGTGGAGGAGCAGCAGTACAACCTTGGACCTGCAGGTGTCACTGCATGCTCACAACCCAGCACAGAGTGGTCTATGAATGGGATACAGTAATACAGTGGGTATAGTCAAGGCCTGGGGAATTATCTATTTGGGATATATATAATCTTATTTATATAGCACATTTTTAGTCAACTTGCATTGACCCAAAAGTGCTTCACATAATTACATTACATTTACACACAGGCAAAGGTGGGTGACGTGTCTTGCCCCAAGGACACAACGACAGTATGCACTCCAAGTGGGATTCGAACCGGCTACCTTCAGGTCGCCAGCCGAACACTTAGCCCATTGTGCCATCTGTCGCCCCCATCTGGATGTTTAGTTGAGAGATACGGCATGGAAACAGGCCCTTCGGCCCACCGAGTCCACACTGACCATGAGTCGCCCGATCGCACTATTATCCCATTTTCACATCCACTCCCAACACACAAGCAGCAATTTATAGAGGCCAATTAATCTACAAACTTTAGAATGTGGGAGGAAAGCGGATAAAACCCTCGTGGGAGAACGTATAAAATCCGTGTAGATGGCACCCGAGGTCACACACTCATCTCCCCGCTACCTTCAGGTAGAAGGTACAGGAGCCTGAAGACTGCAACGTCCAGGTTCAGGAATAGCTACTTCCCCACAGCCATCAGGCTATTAAACTCAACTCAAACAAAACTCTGATCATTAATATCCCATTATCTGTTTATTTGCACTTTATCTGTTTATTTATTCATGTGTGTGTATATATTTATATAATGGTATATGGACACACTGATCTGTTCTGTAGTCATGCCTACTATGTCCTGTTGTGCTGAAGCAAAGCAAGAATTTCATTGTCCTATCTGGGACACATGACAATAAACTTTCTTGAATCTTGAATTTTGATCGAACCCGGGACTCTGGCGCTGTGAGGCAGCAACTCTACCGTTGCGCCAATATGCCGCCATTGTAGTGCATCAGTTCAAGAGACAAATTCCAATGTCCTCAATAGGGTAAATGGAACAGTATCCAAGCTTATGGAAGGGCTGTTCAGAAGCTGATGACAGAGGGGAAGAAGCTGTTCCCGAGTCTGGTGGTGTGTGCTTTCAAAATGTCTGTTCCATAAGTGACAAAGGACTCGCTGGAGCTTGGTGCAGCCAATGCCAAGGCTCCGTGGGGGAGGAACACAGTCTAGGGTCCCTCTACTGAGGGACATTGTGGGGCCCTGGTGTGTGTGGGGTAGTGTTAGTGTGCGGGGATCGCTGGTCGGCGTGGACCCGCTGGGCCATAGGGCCTGTTTCGGTGCTGTATCTCTAAACTCATACCATAGAGAGCGGACACAAGGTTGATGTTACTTTCCAAAAAAAGACACAAAGTGCTGGAGTAACTCAGCAGGTCAAAGCAACATCTCGGGAGAACTGAGCAGCAACTCTGGAGAAGGTGACATTGCGGGTTGCGATAAGATTAAAAAAATTGTACCATACATAAGTACAATTACACTCTACACGAGCACAACAAAAGGAATCAGATGGCAGATAATAGTGTTACAGCTACAGAAAAAAGCGCAGGTGGAAAAAAGTGCAAGGGAGACAACGGGGTAGATCGGAAGATTGGGGAATTCATCCTTTGTTTATGAGGTCCATTCAAGAGTCTCCTCTCAAATGTTGCTTCAGTTTTCTCCACAGCCCAACGATGTGCAAGTTGGCACAGTAATTGTTGGGTGTAATTCGCCCCAAGGGCACATAGTTCATAGAACTGATGGGAGAAAATTACTGAAGGAATGGGCGGGCTCTGTGAGGCAGCATAGAATTGATGGGCCGAATGGTCTCCGACGTTGAATCGTGAAAGGCTTTGTTAAAGTGGACGTGGAGAGGATGTTTCCACTAGTGTGGGAGAATCTAGGACCAGAGCTCATAGCCTCAGAATTAATGGACGTTCCTTTAGGAAGATGAGGAGGAATTTCTTCAGTCACAGGGCGGTGAATCTGTGGAATCCTTTGCCACAGACGGCTGTGGAGGCCAAGTCAATGGATAGTTTTAAGGCAAGCGACAGATAGGTTCGTGATTAGTACATGTGTCAGGGGTTATGGGGAGAAGGCAGGAGAATGGGGTTAGGAGGGAAAGATAGATCCGCCATGACTGAGTAGACTTGATGGGCCGAATGGCCTAATTCTGCTCCTATCACTTATGAACGTGAACTTATGAGAAAATAAGGGAGTATGGAGTAATAACACTCCAGCCACCTACCACTTTCATTTCACTGCACATCTCGTATGTGTATGTGACAAATAAACTTGACTTGACTACCACTGCACTGCGCAAGTCTGGTCACAACTCCTGGGTGCTTACAGGGAAGGGATGGGGATGGGGGGAGGTTTTGGGGTTTGATCTTTGCCAAATACCTTTATAAAGCGGGGGGAGCAGGAGGAAAACTGGCGAATTTCTACGGGTTCATCTTCATTCGTGTCATCGTCATCGTAGGAGTTCACATGGTGATACCGATCAGAGCGAGCTACATGGCCAGCGGTTAGAGAGAGGGAGAGGGAGAGAGAAAGATATCAAGAGAGGTTAGAGAGAGAGGGAGAGTGAGGGGGATAGCAGGAGAGAGAATGAGGAACGAGCAGGGGTGGAGAGGTGAGAGAGAAATGCCCCTGTCCCACTTAGGAAACCTGAACGGAAACCTCTGGAGACTTTGCGCCCCACCCAAGGTTTCCGTGCGGTTCCCGGAGGTTTTTGTCAGTCTCCCTACCTGCTTCCACTACCTGCAACCTCCGGCAACCACCTGCAACCTCCGGTAACCACCTGCAACCACCGGCAACCACCTGCAACCTCCGGGAACCGCACGGAAACCTTGGGTGGGGGCGCAAAGTCTCCAGAGGTTTCCGTTCAGGTTTCCTAAGTGGGACAGGGGCATAGAGAGATGGGGACAGTGCGAGGGAAAGTGGGAGAGGAGATAAGCGAGAGAAAACAGATCAGGAGAGGAAAGACCAGGGATGGAGAGAAGGGAAGGAAAGAGAGGTTAGAGAGAGAGAGAGGAGACAGAGAGGGATGACAGTACAATGCAGCACAGAACGTCATCGGAGATCCTTTCCCCCTGAGGCTATCAAACTGTACATCGCCCCTTTCTGAGGTGGGGTAGACTGACTCCCCTTCCCCCCAATCTTTGCACATCCCCAATCCTGGATTTTAATTCCTTGATGACTGTTGGCAGAGCAATTTCCCTCCTGGGATAAATAAAGGTCTCTCTTATCGTATATCGCAAGAGACAACAGATCAAGTGGGGAAAGAGCAGAGGTGGAGGTTTGAGGGTAGGGGATAGAGAGAGGAAATGGAGATAGGGAGGAATATAGGGAGAAGGGGGAGAGGCAAGAAGTGTAGAGAGAGGGGATAAGGAGGGAGAATAGTAGGAGGAAAGGGAAGAGGGGAAGATTGGGATGAGGGAGAGCTGATCACAAGGGGGAATGGAGAGAAGGGGGAGGAAGAGAGCAGAGAGGCTGAGTGGAGAAAGAAAGAGAAAGAGATGAGATAGGGCGAGAGGCAAAAACAGTTGGGGTGAAGTTGGATCATTCTCTTCCCATTAACCCAACTCATGGTTTCCAAATTATGTTCTATCGACTAGAGTCCTCTCAATCGTGCTCCATCGCCCCCTGTCTGTCTCCAGGTGCCTAGCACATGCTGGGGGTTTTTGCGAGGAGTGGTGCTGGCCAGATCCTCTACCCCATCTCCCTGCCCCAAGGGGGCAGCACCTCACCAAGGCTAATGGTCCACACTCAGGCTAATGGATCTCACAACGTCAAAGGGGCTTCCTGAGAAGATGGAGGCTGATATTGCCTGGCCTTCTCTTCCTCCATCTCCACTTCTATCCCCTCCCCTCTGTCCGTGGAAAAGATACTTGCTGTCAAAGTAACTGGTGTCTTCCTCCGACTCCAGGTGTGGGATGAATTCTGCCTTCTGCCGCAGCAGGCTATTCCAGTCCAGATCTTTGAAGAAACTGTGTTGCTTTACCTCGTAGGTGCCGCCTAGAGAGATAGATAGATAGAGAGGGAAAGAGAGAGGACAGAGCAGAGGTTAGTTGAAGAAGATGGGCACAAAATGCCGACTAGATCAGGCTAGATGCAGGATATATGTTTCCCATGTTGGGGGAGTCCTGAACCAGGAGGAGTGAATAAAGGGGCTGCCCCACTTTCACGACCTAATCGCGACCTTTTTTTACTCGTGGACATTTATCATCATGTTGAAAAAACGCCCCGACCTACTTGATGCCACAAGTACCTACGACTAACATCACGGACTGCCTACCACCTCCTACGACCTCGTGACGACCATGCTGCGAGTATGAGTCAAGGGCAAACTCGGCAGAGGTCGTGAATTAGGTCGTGAAAGTGGGACAGGCTCTTTACGTGGGTATCAAGAGGTGCTGAGGATGAGCAGAGCTGTGACATCAGTCCAACTACTCACCTCGAGAAATAAATCACGGTGATTACAATGGAGGAACCTTGATGTTCATCACCTCTCGGAGACCAGCCCATGCACGCTAATTGTCCTCGACCGTAAAATGCCCAGTTTATTGCAACAGGCAGTGTAATCTGCACAACTTCTCCCCGATTAATTCAGAAGGTTATAATTACAACTTGTTAGTTCCTGCTCCATGCATTAACCTTTCAAATCTCAAACGTGGCAAGTCTGCTTGCAACACGGCTGGGTTTGGCAGCTCGAATGCCCAGGAATGAAGAAGATTACACGACGTGGTGAACACTTGCCCAGTCCATCACTGGTACGGACCTCCCCACCGTCGAAGGGATCTGCAGATTTCGCTGCCTCAAAAAGGCAGCCAGCATCATCAGAGTCCCACACCACCCTGGCCACACACTCATTTCACCACTGCCATCGGAAAGAATGTACAAGAGCCTGAAAATTGTAATGTCCAGGTTCTTCCCGACAGCCATCAGGCTATTAAACACGACAACCTTTAAATAAGCTCTAAACTACCTTGACTTAGGGGCACTATTTTTGCCTTTGCACTATTATGCTCCTGCTAGTATTTCATTTAGAAACATATGACAATAAAATACTCTTGACACTTGAATTCAACAATAGTGGTTTCTTTTCCTTGTGCTGTCTCAACACTGGGACTTACTGTAGCCATGGAGTCATACAACATGGAACCAGGCCCTTTGGCCCAACTAACCGATACCCAACTATCCCCTTTGGCCCAACGCTAATGTTTTAATTCAAACCATGCTTTGTTGTGTGGTCTCAACCCGAAATGTCACCCACTCCTTCTATCCAGAGATGCTGCCTGTCCCACTGAGTTACTGCAGGGCATGTTTCCATACTTTGTCTCTCGATCAATCGATGAGTGGTAGAGGGGGAAAGTCCACCTGAACATGAAGGGCATGATCTCACCAACTTGCCTACCTGTTCCTAGTCTGTCCAATGGGTTGGGGTGCAGCAGACTGGAGATAAGGTGCTGGGCATCGGCAGGGAGAACCTCATCTCCATCAGGCCACATAATGTCATCTGCAAACACAAGACGTTTTACATAAGGACCTGCGATCCAAATAGGCTCCATTGCAAATCGCCTTTTATAAGGTCGTAAATGATAGGAGCAGAATCAAGCCATTCGGCCCATCAAGTCTACTCCAACATTCAATCATTTAGTTTTTTGGTTTAGAGATATGTGCGGAAACAGGCCCTTCGGCCCAGCAAGTCCGTGCCGACCAGCGACCCCCATACATTAACACTATCCCACACACTAGGGATTTGATTTAGTCTGAAGAAGGGTCTCGACCCGGAATTTCACCCATTCCTTCGCTCTAGAGATGCTGCCTGTCCCGCTGAGTTACTCCAGCATTTTGTGTCTATCTTCGGTTTAAACCGGCATCTGCAGTTCCTTCCTGCAACAATTTTTACATTTACACCAAGCCAATTAACCTACAAACCTGTACGTCTTTGGAGTGCTGGAGGAAACCGAAGTTCTTGGAGTAAACCCACGCGGGTCACGGGGAGAGCGTGCAAACTCCGTGCAGACAGCACCCGCAGCCAGGATGGAACCTGGGTGTCTGGTGCTGTAAGTGCTGTGAGGCAGCAACTCTAACCCCCCCCCCAGATCAAGGCTGATCTATCTTTCCCTCTTACATAGAAACATAGAAATTAGGTGCAGGAGTAGGCCATTCGGCCCTTCGAGCCTGCACCGCCATTCAATATGATCATGGGTTGATCATCCAACTCAGTATCCCGTACCTGCCTTCTCTCCATATACCCCTGATCCCCTTAGCCACAAGGGCCACATCTAACTCCCTCTTAAATATAGCCAATGAACTGGCCTCAACTACCCTCTGTGGCAGAGAGTTCCAGAGATTCACCACTCTCTGTGTGAAAAAAGTTCTTCTCATCTCGGTTTTAAAGGATTTCCCCCTTATCCTTAAGCTGTGACCCCTTGTCCTGGACTTCCCTAACATCGGGAACAATCTTCCTGCATCTAGCCTGTCCAACCCCTTAAGAATTTTGTAAGTTTCTATAATTCTATAATTCTCTTAACCCCATTCTTCTGCCTTCTGCCCATAACCCCTGACACCCGTACTAATCAAGAATCTATCTATCTCTGCCTAAACAAATATCCATTGACTTGGCCTCCACAGCCTTGAATAGCAATGAATTCCACATAGCCTCCATATCAATGAATTCCACAGATACATACTTTCTGACTCAAGAAATTCCTCCTCGTCTCCTTCTTAAAGAAAGGCCCTTTAATCCTGAGGCTATTGTGACTTCAAGCTATTGTGTCTCAAACTCACCACTGATGACTTGACCAAACAGTTCCTCAGGGGTGTCGCCAAAGAAGGGAACGCACCCCACCAAGAATTCGTACAGGATAATCCCCATCGCCCACCAGTCGACGGGCTTCCCATAGCCCTGACGAAGGATAACCTCGGGAGCAATATACTCCGGAGTTCCGCACACCTGCAATGGACAGATGACGTTAGTAGTGTACAAGGTCATAAGACATAGCAACAGAATTGGGTTATTGAGCCCATTGAGTCTATTCGGCCATTCGATTGTGGCTGACCTATTCTTCGCTGTCAACCCTTCCCATTTCCTTTGAAACCCTATTAGTCTCTCTTTGGACTTAATCATGGCACAGACTCATAGAGCTATACAGCATGGAAACTGATTCTTTGGCCCACCTTGTCCATGCCAACTGGGCTAGTCCCAATTTGCCTCAATTTGACCCATAGCCCTCTAAACCTTTCCAATCCACATATCTGTCCAAATATGTTATAAACAAGATATTCACTTCCATAGCTTCTGTAAGCCCCTGTCCCACTTACGTGTCTTTGGCACGCTAATTACGCGACGGCCCCGCGTGCAACTTCATGCGCCCGCACAGCCGTCTGGAGCGCGTGATGTCATTTGAAGATGGACACAAAATGCAGGAGTAACTCAGCGGGACCGGCAGCATCTCTGGAGAGAAGCAATGGATGATGTTTCGGGTCGAGACTCTTCAGTCTAAAAGAAGGGTCTTGACCCGAAACGTCACCCATTCCTTCTCTCCAGAGATGCTGCCGGTCCCGCTGAGTTACCCCTACATTTTGTGTCTATCTTCAATTTTCTTGGCCCCGCTCTGGGAGTAGAAGTGGGGGCGGATCCGGACCGCAACGGCCGTGAGCCCCAGGCTGAGTTTGGCGATCGTTTGCCTGCTTCTGCTGCTGTTGGAGGTGAGATATTGCGTCGTGCCAGGGTCTTGGGCCTGTCCCACTTTGGCCGTCAGTTCCGCGACAGGACGTTGGTGTGCGAAGATTTTGTTTGCTACAAAACTTCGGAGCGTTGCGCGATATGGCGCACAATTCCATACCCCTCCATGCTTCTCAGTGGGACCGGCCCTGCGCGGCCACACCATGCCCGTGCGCCTCAACGCAACCACGAGGTCGCGTAATTTGCGTGCCAAGGACACGCAAGTGGGACAGGCCCTTTAGTTTTAGTTTATTTTAGAGATACAACATGGAAACAGGCCCTTCGGCCCACCGAGTCTGTGCCAACCAATGAGCATCCCATACACCAACACTATCCTACACACTAGGGACAATTTATAATTTTTACCAAAGCCAATTAACCTACAAACTGCTTGGAGATCTGACGAATCCATGGCTGATATGAGATGCCAATGAGGAGTAAATTTGGGCAAGAATAAACTTTTCAAGGGGCACTGTTTAAGAAAGAATTACAGATGGTGGAAACGGGGGTACTACGCCCCTCAATTTCCGACAAGCTTCAGGCACTGGGAAAGTGTTTGTGACACTATGGAGAGCAGAGGTTTGAGATGAGAAACATTTATAGCAACTCTGCAACTCGTTTCCTTTCTCAGGGATGGATATGGATTATTTTTCATCTTCTGCCAAGTCTCTTGTCCTTCCATCCACGACTGGAGAACAGGTTTAATACAAATCATTACATGATCGCTGGTAAACCAGCACCATTGACTGTGTCTCCAGCTCATTCACACAGAGGCAGCAATGGATTGATGGCCGGTAGCTGGGAGATAATTAAAATGGGAAGCTCAGAAGACACCTCGCTGACGCCTCGCTCCTGGATCAATCGCTGGAAATAGATTGTGAAAATGGAACGCAGCCAGCCTGTCACCTCAGTAAAACATGTTAGATTTAGTTTAGTACAGAGATACAGCGTGCACACCGTGTCCGCGCCGACCAGCGATTCTCGCACATTAACACTATCCCACACACACTAGGGACAATTTACACACACACACACACACCAAGCCAATTAACCTACAACGCTGTAGGTTAATTGGAGTGTGGGAGGAAACCGAAGATCTCGGAGAAAACCCACGCAGTCACGGGGAGAGGGTACAAACTCCGTACAGACAGCACCCGTAGTTGGGATTGAACCCGGGTCTCCGGCGCTGCAAGCGCTGTTACGCAGCAACTCTACCGCTACGCCACCGTGCCTCATGCTTGCATTGGACAGAGCGTTGGGCAATGCAGAGGAGATTCAGTCAGATGCTGGCTGGATTGGAGCTCTTTGCTTTTGGGGAGAGATTGAAGACATTGGGCATCTTCTCCCTGGAGTGGAGAAGGCTGAGAGAAGTGTAGAAGATTATGCAAGACGTTGATCTTTTTATGAAGAAGGGTCCTGACCCAAAACATCACCTGTCAATGTTCTTCGTTCCTTGTGTCTCCTCAATCTTTTTTTCCATGGTAGAGAATCAAAGGCAAGAGAGAATGTAATGTGAAAAAGGGGTGAAGGTTTTAATGAGGTAAGTTTGTCCAGCGAGAGTGAGTGATATCTGGAACGTTACCAGAGGTGGTGATGGAATCAGATACAATTACTTAATAATAATAATAATAATAATAATAATAATAATAATAATAATAATAATAATAATATTAAATACTTTATTAATCTGAATTTTATTAAATTCAGATTTCCCCATTGAAATTAGGGTTAAGAGTTTAAGTTTGACTATGTTCAAGACCCCATTAACGATGCTTGTGAAGCACAGTGGTGCAGCAGTAGAGTTGCTGCCTTACAGCGCCAGAGACCCGGGTTCGATCCTGACTATGGGTGCTGTCTGTACGGAGTTTGTACGTTTTCCCCGTGACCTCGTGGGTTTTCTCCGGGTACTCCTGTTTCCTCACACACTGCAAAGATGCACAGGTTTGTAGGTTTATTGGCTTCAGGGAATTGTGGATTGTCCCTGGTGTGTAGAATGGTGCTGGTGTACGGGGTGGTCGCTGTTCAGCACAGACTCGTTGGGCCGAAGGGCCTGTTTCTGCACTGTATCTCTGAAGTATTAAGTCTAAAGAGCCACTTATACATACACTTGAACACCTATCCATGTTCTCCAGGGATGCTGCCCAGGGAGGCATTGCAGAGGGTGGTGAAAATTGCCCAACGCATCACCGGTTCCTCGCTCCCCTCCATTGAGTCTGTCCAAAGCAAGCGCTGTCTGCGGAGGGCGCTCAGCATCGCCAAGGACTGCTCTCACCCCAACCATGGACTGTTTACCCTCCTACCATCCGGGAGGCGCAACAGGTCTCTCCGTTGCTGGACCAGCAGGTCGAGGAACAGCTTCTTTCCGGCGGCTGTCACTCTACTCAACAACGTACCTCGGTGACTGCCAATCACCCCCCCCCCCCCCCCCCCGGACACTTATTATTATTTATTCAAATCGTTTGCTATGTCGCTCTTCAAGGGAGATGCTAAATGCATTTCGTTGTCTCTGTACTGTACACTGACAATGACAATTAAAATTGAATCTGAATCTGAATCTGAATCTGACCCCCTGAGTTATTCCAGCACTGTTTTGACACACTCCAGTGTCTTTTTATACTCCTAAAGCCTATCATTGTTTGACCCTGTTCACAAGCTCACAAAATATAGGTGTTGAATTAGGCCATTCGGCCCATCGAGCCCACTAGCCATTCAATCAGGGCTGATCTCTGCTTCCTAATCCCATTTTCCCCGTAGCCCTTAACACCCATTCTAATCGAGAATTTGTCTTTCTCTGCCTTAAAATTCCTTCTCTCCAGAGATGCTGCCTGTCCCGCTGAATTACTCCAGCAGTTTGTGTCTATGTTCAAAATTGGATCAAGATACAGTTCCTGGTAGAACTTGGTGGTGGTGACTATTAGAAGGACATGGACCCTTGCTGTAAGTGAGCTGAGGGATAGTAGGACATCAATTTCATACTGCAACACCATTCTTAATTAAAAACTAACGATCAAGAATGCATTTAAGGTTCTGACCTGTTTATCCAGGAACTCCCTGGCATCCTTTTCAATGTGCCCCTCGTACAGGTTAGTGGTGAGGCTCATCAGTCCTATTTTTGAGAGGCCAAAGTCCGTAAGCTTAATATGGCCCATCGATGTTATCAAGAGGCTGCAAGGAGAGGAAGCATTAGGTGAGGGACCTTGCAGAATGCAATGCTTAATAAAATTCTGCAATTAGACTCACCACACTTTTGCTTCCAAGGTGACGACCAAGCTAGGTGACTATTTGCTTGTTCGCCACAGATGCAGATCACATATTACAATCGAGCCACAATCGAGTGTACAGAGAGATTTAAGAGTGTGGAACGACTGTAATATGTGATTGAAAATCTGCCTCTACACTTCACAATCACGTATTGTCTTTCCGTTGACTGGTTAGCAAGTAACAAAAGCTTTTCGCTGTACCTTGGTACATGTGACAATAAATTGAACTGAACACACAGAGCTTGCTACTAATAAGCATTTCTTCTCCCCAGAGATGCTGCCTGCCCAGCCGAGTTACCCCAGCATTTTGTGCCTACCATTAGCCACTCTACAGTCCTCCGGTACCTTGCCAGTGGCTGGAGAAGATGCTAAGAGATCTTCATCAAGGTTCCCACAATCTCTTCCTTTGCCTCTCTCAATAACCTTGATAAATCCCATCAGGTCCAGGGGGATGTATCCACCGTAATGCTCTTCAAGAGCCACAACCCCTTCTCCTTCATCTCAAACTACCCTTGGTTATGGGGTGGAAGATTGCAATCTTCACGTGGTCCCACGAATGCAATCAACCCGGCGTGCACAATCAAATAAGATCAAATAGAACAAGTTGTCCTACAACTTTAGGCTGTGCACTGCCATTCGCAAGAAGATGACCCTTGCATGTTAGTATCTTTCCACACTGTTCTCCTAGTCCTTCATGTTCTTCAACAACAGAGGACAACAGAGGAAGATGACTGAACTTTGGTGCCTTCCCTCACAGTGGGAAACTTTGGTTCTGCTGCGTGGGGGTGTCTATGTTAAAGACTATCGTGTTCTGTGCTCTTTTTTATTCATATGGTGACCACACATTTCACTGTACCAATTGGTACATGTGGCAATAAATGTCTCTTGTCTCATGTCTTGTCCCTTCTCCTTCGTGGACACAGATGCAAGATGCTCACTTGGTATCTTCCCTACATCTCCAAACTCCAAGCACAAATGGCCCTACTTCTCCCTGGTTAATCTTTGGGATTTTCTTTGGGATCTGACACCAAAGCCACTTTGTGGCCCCTTCTGGCCCCTCTAATCATTGGCTTGAGTTCTTTCGTTATATTCCTCAAAGTTCCTATCTGATACCATGCTCTTTTCCATTTCTTTTTGACCAAATTTGTAACCTCGTTTGCCATCCAAGATTCCCTGACTTTGCCATCCTTATCCCTCCTCCTCGTTGCAACCTGTTGGTTCCGAGTTTCAATCAACCATTGAAGGATTAAATAAATCTTTTATTCACATAATGGGGAAGTGTGATGAAGCATAATGTCCCATTCACTTATGACCTAGGGTACTGTAACGCAGTGTATTACCCATTTTCCACAAATGATTCAGTTCCTCCCACACCATTACATCCCACCGGGATACCTGTGGAGTTTTTTTTTTATAATCACCTGCCTTGTAAGATCTCCTCTGACTGTCTCAGGGATCTGAGGGCTGAAGCCTCAAATTACAATTCTTCCTTGAAGCTAAGTGCTAAGTGATTACAGTTTCTTTAAGCAGAAGATGCTGTGAAATTGGCTTCACTCAGTAATTTGTTCCACACCGTCACCGCCTCAATGTATCATTGCTACTTAACCCAATCAATGCCAACAACACCGTCCAAACGCTACAGAGACAGAGGCAGAGGGAGAGAGGGAGGGAGGGGGAGAGAGAGAAGGAGGGAGGGGGAGAGGGAGAGAGATAGGGAGAGAGAAAGCGGAGAGAAAGAGATGGAGAGAGGGAGGGGGAGAGGGAGAGGAGAGAGGGAGAGAGAGGGAGAGAAGGAGAGAGACGGAGAGGGGGAGAGAGAGGGAGAGAGGGGAGAGAGAGAGAGAGAGAGAGAGGGAGAGAGGGAGAGAGGGGGAGAGAGGGAGAGAGGGAGAGAAGGAGAGAAGGAGAGAGAGGGAGGGAGAGGGGAGAGAGAGAAAGAGGGGAAGAGAGAAGAGAGAGGAAGAGAGGAGAGGGAGGGAGAGAGGAAGAGAGAGAGAAGGGGAGAGGAAAGAGAGAGAGGGAGAGAGGAAGGGGGAGGGAGGGAGAGAGGAGAGAGGGAGGGAGAGAGGGATTAGAGGAGAGGGAGAGAGAGAGCGGAGGAGTGAGAGAGAGAGGGAGAGAGGGAGAGAGGGAGAGGGAGAGAGAGGGAGAGAGGGAGAGGAAGAGAGGGAGAGAGGGAGAGGGAGAGGGACGAGGGAAGGGCAGGGGGGAGAGCTTTAAACTTACTTGTCTGGCTTGAGGTCGCGATGGACGATACCATAGTTGTGCAGGTACTCCAAAGCCAGGACAGTTTCTGCAAAATACATCTGTGCCAGGTCCACTGGCAACGCTCCGATGTTCTTCAATAATGTTGCGCAGTCGCCTCCTGCATTGGGAAAAGGCATGAAGGTCAAACTGCAGGGAAACAAACAACTGTGTTGAGGAAGCTGCAGGGAAACAGGCCCTTCGGCCCATCTTGTCCATGCCGACCCAACATGCGCCATCGACGTCCGTCCACTGAGTTGAGGAAGATACCTCTACCGAGCAGGGTGTCGAGATATTATTTCACTGGAGCCTTGAAGATCAACACAAAAAGCTGGAGTATCTCCGTGGGTCAGACAGGGTCTCTGGAGAGAATGGAGAGGTGACGTTTTGTGTCGAGACCCTTATTCAGAATCACGGGGAAGGGTAAACGAGGGATATAGTTCACGTTCACAATTTATAGGAGTAATATTAGGCCATTCGGCCCATCGAGTCCACTCTGCCATGCAATCATGGCCAATGTCTGCCTCCAAATCCCATTCTCCTGCCTTCTCCCCATTACCCTTGACACCCGTTCTAATCAAGAATCTGTCTACCTCTGCCTTAAATAGCCGGTGGTGTAGAGAGATATAGAACAAATGAATGGAAGATGTGCAAGAAAGTAAGGGTGATGCAGGACCTTGTTAGCTGTGTGCGAGGTGAGAATGACTAGCAAGTCTGTTGACCCTCCCCACAGCCCACCAGCTGGCTGGAGCCCTGACCTTCCCAGCTGTCGGAAGTAGAACACGATGAACTGGGTATTAGAAAGTGTCTAGAAATGTTCAAACTAAGCTTGCCTGGATTTTTGTGGGAGAAAATATATGGAACTGGTGTGTGAGTTTAGATTCAGATCACAAATGTAACAAGTTGGAGGAGATGAAAGGCTTGTAAATATCCGATGTTCTGACAGATGCCGTATGTACACACTCCCTCCAAACCGCAAGGGATGTGGGTTGGTTGCAAGAGTAAAAAATGTTAGCACTTGTAAAATGAATCACAACTTTGCATAAGAGAGCGCTTGAGGCAAGACTCTGAGTGAATAGAGTCCGTCTGCTGCATCTATAGTCAGCAACTTGCCTCTGTCTAATATAGAAAGCTCGGCTGCACGAACTTGTTCGCAGTAGCATCTTGCATCTCAAAGAGAATTCCCACCTCTCTGTACTTTTCCCTGTAAGATTACATCCACTGGGATCGGAGGTGTTGATTGCAAGTCTGAACTGTGAATGAAGCCCACAATTGTATGAACGAGATCTAATGTTTCATTTACACACTTTGATTGTTGGGACCATTAAACCACATGGTCTCATGCAGCCATTACACCTGGGCAGGAGGGGGTGGGAAAGGGAAGTGTGGTAGCTATCAGTTTTAATTCGTCAAGGGAATGGAGGGATGTGGATCATGTTCAGCACGGACATTGTGGGCCGAAGGGCCTGTTTCTGTGCTGTACTATATAATATAACCATATAACCATATAACAATTACAGCACGGAAACAGGCCATCTCGACCCTTCTAGTCCGTGCCGAACACATAATCTCCCCTAGTCCCATATACCTGCGCTCAGACCATAACCCTCCATTCCCTTCCCATCCATATAACTATCCAATTTATTTTTAAATGATAAAAACGAACCTGCCTCCACCACCTTCACTGGAAGCTCATTCCACACAGCCACCACTCTCTGAGTAAAGAAGTTCCCCCTCATGTTACCCCTAAACTTCAGTCCCTTAATTCTCAAGTCATGTCCCCTTGTTTGAATCTTCCCTACTCTCAGTGGGAAAAGCTTTTCCACGTCAACTCTGTCTATCCCTCTCATCATTTTAAAAACCTCTTTCAAGTCCCCCCTTAACCTTCTGCGCTCCAAAGAATAAAGCCCTAACTTGTTCAACCTTTCTCTGTAACTTAGTTGCTGAAACCCAGGCAACATTCTAGTAAATCTCCTCTGTACTCTCTCTATTTTGTTGACATACTGTTCTATGTTCCTCACCCCAACTCCAAGGACCCATGTTGACCTTAACACAACATCATCATTGAAAACATTAGCGACGCAGTGGCGCTGGTTTCCGACGGCAACGATGACGGACGCACCACACGTCTCTGTCCTCCAGTTCCTGCGGAGGACAGAGTTTAGGTGTGTGTGTGTGTGTGTGTGTGTGTGTATGTGCTTTATCATCATTCCTCACAAAGCCGTGTACAACAGTGATCACAACTTCCACTGAAGTGTGGATGGCCGTTGGTTCGCTAGAAGTTCATCCGCCCTTTGCCAGGTCTTGTTTGTGGTCCTGCCGGGGGTCCACAGCCCCCTCCTCACCTGGCAAACCAAGTGGTTTAGTCGCCGACTATCCGACCACGGAGCAGGTAGCACGGGATTACATGGGACCCATGGCGAAGGGAACTCACCCCTGACCTTAACAACATGTACTAATTATACACAGTGGATTACCACTTTCTCATCCAATCCCTACACTCCAGGGGGAGATTTATAGAGGCCTATTCAGTATTTGTTCACTAATGTTAAAGCTCTAGGCCAGCGGTGGGGAACCTGTGGCCTTCGAGGCCATTAAGTGCGGCCTTTTGAATTAATCCAAATTTTGTAGAACAAATCCTTTTATTTTTATTAATATGTCTTTGTTCGTCTATTATTATTTTAATTTTAATCTTAAAGATTCAGATTCAGATTCAGATTCAGTTTTAATTGTCATTGTCAGTGTACAGTACAGAGACAACGAAATGCAGTTAGCATCTCCCTTGAAGAGCGACATAGAAGACGTACTCGCTACGTTCATTCTCCGTGCATACCACGAGTTTGATTTTTTTTAAACTAGGGAGATTAAAATGAACGTATTTAAAATACCAAAGAGTAAAAGAAGATTCAACAAAATAATCCTCCCCGACTGACGACCACAATTAAAACATTAGTAATTCATGAGGGCTATTTTAACAAAATAATCTACATATTGAAGTACATCTAATTGAAGTTTCTTTGATGCAGCCTTAAACCCCTTGTCCCACGGTACGTTCATTCCAAGAGTTCTCCCGAGTTTGCCCTGATTCGAACTCGGAGATTTACAGTAATGGCCACTCGTCGGTACTCGGGGCTCTCGTGGACATTTTTCATCATGTTGAAAAATCTTCATAAGTCTTCCCGTGCTTACTTGCCGTTAGCGAGTCTTCCCGAGTACCTGCCGTTAGCGCTAAGAGACGTCCCCGAGCTCCGACGTACCCGCTACGTTCATTCTCCGTGCTTACCACGAGTTTGATTTTTTTAAAACTAGGGAGAGCTCTTGGAATGAACTCATACCATGGGACAGGGCTTTTATTAGATTACAGCTAACTTAATGTGGCCTTCCAACATGGAAAGGTTCCCCACCCCTGCAGTAGGGATGTGTCTCCCATTGACTTACCTTCCACATACTCCATTACCATGCAAAGGTGCCTCCTGGTTTCGAAGGAACAAAACATACTGACAACAAATGGGTTCTCGGCAAACGTAAGGATGTCACGTTCCACAAATGCCTGCTGAATCTGGTTTCGGAGAATCAGGTTCTGTTTATTTATCTTCTTCATTGCAAACCGCTGCCTGGTCTCTCTGTGTCTCACCAAATATACGGCACTGTAAACAAAACAAGGGCACATTCATTCAAAAGTAACCAGCTTCTACTGAGAGAGTACAACTTATTTTGGTGTCGAATTAAACTCTAATGCAGCCAATGTGACATAATTGTCTTAATGCCATTGATCAGTCGTATCTACCACACCAGTATGGTATTGACAGGACTCGGTCTGTCAGCGAGGCAAATAAGATTTGGCATCATGTTCGGCACAGACATTGTGTTCCTGTGCTGTACTTTTTCTGCGCTCTATGAGGTCCCAAGACATCATCGGGAATACCCATTGCTGATGCCTCCTTGCTCATCTCTCGTTCTGCCAACAGTCAGGGAAACATAGAAATTAGGTGCAGGAGTAGGCCATTCGGCCCTTCGAGCCTGCACCGCCATTCAATATGATCATGGCTGATCATCCAACTCAGTATCCCGTACCTGCCTTCTCTCCATACCCCCTGATCCCTTTAGCCACAAGGGCCACATCTAACTCCCTCTTAAATATAGCCAATGAACTGTGGCCTCAACTACCCTCTGTGGCAGAGAGTTCCAGAGATTCACCACTCTCTGTGTGAAAAACGTTCTTCTCATCTCGGTTTTAAAGGATTTCCCCCTTATCCTTAAACTGTGACCCCTTGTCCTGGACTTCCCCAACATCGGGAGCAATCTTCCTGCATCTAGCCTGTCCAACCCCTTAAGAATTTTGTAAGTTTCTATAAGAACATTGGGCTCTGCCCGAGCCGACTGCCTGCCCCTTTTCTGGGGTTACGTCCGTGCCCGGATGGTGTTAGAGAGGGACTACACGCTGTCCACTGGTGCCCTGGGGGATTTCCGGGACCGCTGGGCACCGCGGGGGGTGGAAATCATCCTTGACAAGAAGTGTAAAATAGTTATATGATAGCTTGTCGATGTCGTGTATTACGGTGATGGGCTCTGGGTTTTTTTACTGTATAAAATAAGACAAAACCATCCACCATAATACATGACAAACAATAAACTATTAATAATATTTAATATTTGAATAAATATTTTTCATTATAAACAAAAACAAAAAAAAAATCAGCCAGGGGACATGGAATCCTGGTGGAGATCAGGAACGGGGTACTGATTTTGGATGATCAGCCATGATCACATTGAATAGTGGTGCTTGCTCGAAGGGCCGAATGGCTCTACTCCTGCACTGATTTTCTATGTTTCGATGAAAGTATGGCGAGAATGAAATGCTCGGGGAAGGAGAAAGAGGTGCAGCACACGCACAGGCCTTGAACCTCGTGAGACGCAGGAGGAGCACGGCCAGGAGGAGCCCCACTGAGCCCAGTCCCTCCACGCACTAGAGTCTCCTAACCCCTGCAGAGTGGTTACTAAGATGGCTGATCCGTGGGTGTTTGCTGCTGGGGCGCAAGTCAGGGTCTGATCAACCCCGGTCTGACGTTGTGAGACCCAAAACACCCGATGACCCCGGGTCACATCACTAATTCAATTTCAATTTTATTTTTAATATGTTTTATTATTTATTATTTATTTTTTTAATTTTTTTTTTAATGATTTTTTTTTTATGATATTGCCTGTAAGGGAAATTCATTTCGTTGTCTCAAATTGAGACAATGACAATAAATTTGAATACAATACAATACAAAAGGATGTGGCCAGGCCCAGTGCATCCCGAAGATCATCTTGATTTCAAGGACTATGTTGGACTGCGTGTTTGTCGTATAAGATTCTATCCCTCTGGGTCACATCTGTTGCCATCGAACGTTAACCAGCTCCCTCATGTCAAGGAGCTGCATCCGCTCCGTCTCCAAGGTGGGACAGGGGCTCCGCTTACCAATGCAGCATTTGTGCCCTGGAGCCTCTAGGCATTAAAAATGCATCATAAATCTGCTTGCAGCAATCTGGGATATAGTTCTCAGTAAAATCCAAACTAACGTGGATGCTCCCAAGTCAAGGCTGTTGTTTATTAGTGCTAAATATATACGTAGCGGATGGTTGTAATTGGGATATCATGTGGTGTCAATTCCAGGAACAGATCCAGTGGGATGTAGCAAAATAATCTCCTGCATCCTAAAAATCAATTGCATTTATTTTGTTTATCTCTCCCGGGCGAGAGGATTCTAAAGCTGCAGGGCACAGGCTTAAGATGAGAGGGGAGAGAGTTAAGAGGGACCTCAGGAGTACCTTTTTGTCTCAGAGGGTAGCTTGTATAGAGAATGAGCTGCAAAGTGGTGCAGGGGTAGAGATGCTGCCTTGCAGCGCCAGAGACATGGGTTCGATCCTGACTGTGGGTGCTGTTCGTGCGGATGCTGTGCCTTCTCCTCATCACCTGCGTGGGATTTCCTCCGGTTGCTCCGGTTTCTTCCCTCACGAGTTGTAAATTGTCCCGAGTGGGTGTAGGGTAGAGTTAATGTGCGGGGATCGCTGGTCGGCACAGACTCGGTGGGCCGAAGGGCCTGTTTCCGGGATGCATTCCTGAACTAAACTAAAACTAAGGAGGCGGAAACTATATTTAAAACAAATTTGAACAGGTATGTGTGGATGGGAAAGGTTTAGAGGGCTGTGGGCCACATTCAGGGGAGTTGGTGTAGACAGATACATTAATGGTGTTTAAGATACCTTTGGATAAGCACAAGGACATGCAGGGAATAGAGGGATATGAATTATGTTCAGTCAGGTAAGTTCTTGGCATCATGTCTGGCAGAGTCACTGTGGGCTGAAGGGCCTGTTCCTGTGCTGTACTATAATGGAGTCATAGAGTCATAGAATGATGCATGACCCTTCGGCCCAGATTGCCAACATGTCCCAGCTACACTAGTCCCACCTGCCCGCATATGGCCCATATCCCTCCAAACCTGTCCTGTCTAACTGTTTCATAAATGTTGGGATAGTCCCAGCCTCCTCTGGCAGCTTGTTCCATACACCCACCACCCTTTGTGTGAAAATGTTACCCCTCAGATTCCTATTAAACCTTTTCCTCGACACCTTAAAACTAGGTCCTCGATTCACCGACTCTGGACAAGATACTCTGTTCATCTACCTGATCCTTCGCTACAAAATTTCAGAGCGCCGCGCGATGCCGGGCACAAGCCTCCACGCTTCTCAGTGAGACCGGCCCCGCGCGGCCACACGATGCCCGTGCACCTCCACGCGACAACGAGGTCGCGTAATTTGCGTTCCCAGGACACGTAAGTGGGACAGGGCCTTAACTGTTCTATCTTCGATATTCGCATTACGTGCCAACAACATCCTGAATCACGTACAGAACCAGAGCAGGTAAGGACCACGGATTTCCTTCCTGAGATATATCCATGATAATCCTATTCTGTGACAATTTATTACCCGCCTAATTCCAGATTTATTTAACTAATGACATTTAGACCCTTCAGCTGCCATAACAGGTTCAAACTCAGGATCACCCTTTAGCCACCTGTACACCAACTTGACCCAACTTACCCATACGCTCCATTGCTTATTAGTTTGATGGTGTCAAAGTCTTCTTCAGATGGTGCCTTTGTAGGTTTGCCAGCACGACCCTGTAGCAAAACAAACATCTAGGTTTGGTCGAAGATAGACACAAAATGCTGGAGTAACTCAGCGGGATAGGCAGCATCTCTGGAGAGAAGGAATGGGTGACGTTTCGGGTCGGGATCCTTCTTTCGACTGAGAATCAGGAGAGAGGGAGGCACAGAGATATGGAAGGATAATGCGTGAAAACGAGAAATCAAAGGGGACTGAGATCCAGGATCGTTGATCCCTGAGGGGAAGATGACCATGAGGCACACAATCAATAACATTTAATCGGGAGGACAGTGACAGTCAGGAAGCTAGGGTGGGGGAGGGATGGAGAGAGAGGGAAAGCAAGAGTTACTTGAAGTTAGAGAAGTCAATATTCACACAGCTGGGTAGTAAGCAAAGTTTGGTCGGGCTTTTGAACATCTTGCGTTCATTCAATTCTTTAAAGTGGGGATTAGTATCGATGGGCAAGTGGGGATTAGTATCGATGGGCAAGTGGGGAATAGGATGGATGGGACAGCTTGGTCGGCATGGATGAGTTGTCCATGGGGCTTGTTTCCTTGCTGTTTGACTGTGCGTGGATTGTCAGTGAGGTTATGGAGAGGTTTAAAGGTGAGGACTTTTGGGCGGAGTGGAAGTGACTTGAGAGAGTTCTACACTGTCACATAAACTCCGCACAACTGCGGGCTAATGTACAGCTGAGGTGCGGCACAGACAGTGGCAAAAGAGACGACATGACCTGAGAGGGCTGGAAGAAATGATAGAGGCGATAAGAGAGCTGAAGACACACACACACTGAGATCAGTGAAACATAGGCAAACATAACTGTGTCTGAGATGACTCACATCGATCAAGTCGACCAACTCTTGGGCATTGAGGCTGGCATTGTCATAGTTGTCCAGGTTAGCCATTTCTATGTTAAAGAACACAAGGACAGGTAACTTAGCAGGTAGAAGCAAAGAACTGCAGATGCTGATATGTGAGTGATATGTGGCCACTGCAAGGCTGTGGGGACAAATGAAAATAAACCAATGTGTTCCTACCCTCCAAGGGATCTCGAGTCAGCCCCAGTTGACTGATGATGTAACGTGGGATGTCGATTTTAATGCCATGGCCCTCTTTCGCATGGTCTTCTGCAGCTTCAAGTAGATGGTAAAATTCTTCCGGATTAAACTCCTGCACGGTGGGGAAATAAGGAGCGTTTGTAAAAGATTTTCACACAAAGTTCATCAAAATAAATAAAATACCTATCACCTGCCAGGCTTTGTCCAGGCCTTTCTCACTTCCAGCTCCCCCCCCACAAAAAAAACTCAGCCCGTGAGGCAGCATCTATACAGCGAAGGAATAGGTGACTTTTCGGATCAAGACCCTTCTTCAGACCCACTCCTGATGCAATTCTGGCGAGCAGCACAGACTCACCAGGCACTCCAGTAAGCGTGCAGGTCTTGCGATGATGATGAGCAACTTCTTCATCAACTGCGTGACAAAGGCAACTTCCGCGCTCTCCGACCGCTCGTGAGCCTGGGGGGACGATAGGGATGTTGGTCACGTTCATACTATCCTGCGTCACACCGATCAATGTGAGGGTTTAGTTTAGAGATTAGGGTTTAGCGCGGAAACAGGCCCTTAGGCCCACCGGCTCCGCGCCGACCACACTAACATTGTCCTAGGGACAATTTACATTTATACCAAGCCAATTTACCTACAAACCTGCACGTCTTTGGAGTGTGGGAGGAAACCGAAGATCTCGGATAAACCCCAGTTAGGTCACGGGGAGAACGAACAAACTCCGTACAGACAGTGGCCGTAGTCGGGATTGAACCTGGATCTCTGGCGCTGCAAGCGCTGTAAGGAACAACTCTACCGCTGCGCCACCGTGCCGCCCTAGGGTGAGGGAACCTCACATGCAAGTTAGTTAGTGGTTAATGCATCAACGAGTCGACACTGATCGCCCATCGGTCGGCCATTCATATCAGTTCTGTGTTATCCCACATTTACATCCACTCCCTACATACCCGGGACAATTTGCAGAGGCCAATTAACCTACAAATTAACCTACATTGGGCGGCACAGTGGCGCAGTGATAGAGTTACTGCCTTACAGTGCCAGAGACCCAGGTTCGATCCCGACTACGGGTGCTGTCTGTACGGGGTTTGTACGTTCTCCCTGTGATCTGCGTGGGTTTTCTCCGAGATCTTCAGTTTCTTCCCACACTCCAAAGACGTACAGGTTTGTAGGTTAATTATCTTGATATAAATGTAAATTGCCCCTAGTGTGTGTATGGTAATGTTAACGTGCAGGGATCGCTGGTCGGCGCGGACTCGGTGGGCCAAAGGGCCTGATCCCGCGCTGTATCTCTAAACTAAACTAAACGGAACAACAAACCCGCACATCTTTGGGATATGAGGTGTTGAATTGTTTATTAACTTTATTTGCTTGGTTTTGCTGCGTTGTTCGTACTCGTGTTTTATGTTTTTTAATTTATTGTTTGGATTTTCGTATGTAATTTATGCGCCTCGTGTTAGTTGTATGTTCTGTTGTTCTGCCTGTTTTATGATGTCTTGCTTGTTTTCTTTTTCTGTACAGCACTTTGGTCAGCTTTGGTTGTTTTTAAGGTGCTTAACAAATAAAGTTATTATTATTATTATTATGGAAGGAAAACAATATGCCTGGAGGGAACCCACATGGTCACAGGGAGAACATGCAAACTCCGCAAGGACAGCAGGTCGCAAGTTCATGGTTGCCCATTATTGAGAATAGCTTTTCTATTTCAGGTTTTTTTAAATAAACTAAATTGAATATCCTCCGCTGCTGGAGTGGATTTCCAACCCAGAACACCAGCTCTGGGGCCACAGATTTAAAACTCTGTGCATTCACATATCTGTGTATATCATTTTATACACGTGGATAGATCTACATCTCCGAATACAGATTTGAAAAATTCTCTTTTAAGGGGCCTTCTCTTCTATTTCTACTTTCCACTTTTTATTTTTATTTTTTTTTTTTTATATATACACACTTCACGTTTTTCTACTCTCTACCATCTATTTTTCCACTTTTTCCTCTTTCTATTGTTTTCTTTTTCTTGTCTTGCTTACTTCCTTTTCATAACATAAAACTAGAGGTTGTACATAGAATGGATTACGGTATGACATAGTTGGCACCTAAAATTAGGTTCCACTGTACTGTTTTGTACTGTATTAACTTCTAATAAAATAAACAAAAACATTTAAAAAAAAATTTAAAAAAGAAGAAAAAAAAAGAAAAGAAAATCTCCCCTCAGCACGGAGACACAGCGGTAAATTTGCTGCCTTACAGCGCTTGCAGCGTTGGAGACCCGGGTTCAATCCCGACTGTGCGTTCTCCCCGTGACCTGTGTGGATTTCCCCTGAGATCTTTGGTTTCCTCCCACACCCCAAAGACGTACAGGTTTGTAGGTTAATTGACTAGATCTAAATGTAAAATTGTCCCTAGTTTGGGTCGGATAGTGTTAGTGTGCGGGCCATCGCTGTTCGTCGCAGACTAGGCGTTTCCTTACTGCATCTCTGAACTAGACTCCGATAAAGCTGCTACATAATTCCCTGACTATTCTACTCAATGCTCTGCCTGCCACATTGCTGCGTGTATGTGTTTGTTGGTGACGGGCGTATGGCGACACAAGCTCTCCACTGTACCTCGTTACAGGTGACAATGAACTAAACTGGACAGAGAAGGTTCACCAGACTGATTCCTGGGGTGGCAGCACTTTCATATGAAGAAAGACTGGATAGACTTGGCTTGTACTCGCTAGAATTTAGAAGATTGAGGGGGGATCTTATAGGAACTTACAAAATTCTTAAGGGGTTGGACAGGCTAGATGCAGGAAGATTGTTCCTGATGTTGGGGAAGTCCAGAACAAGGGGTCACAGTTTAAGTATAAGGGGGAAATCTTTTAGGGCTGAGATGAGAACATGCTTTTTCACACAGAGAGTGGTGAATCTGTGGAATTCTCTGCCAGAGAAGGTAGTTGAGGCCACACAGTTCATTGGCTATATTTAAGAGGGAGTTAGATGTGGCCCTTGTGGCTAACGGGATCAGGGGGTATGGAGAGAAGGCAGGTACGGGATACTGAGTTGGATGATCAGCCATGATCATATTGAATGGCGGTGCAGGCTCGAAGGGCCGAATGGCCTACTCTTGCACCTATTTTCTATGTTTCTATGTTTCTATGAGTGGACTCACGTCCTGCAACAGCCTCTCCAGGTTTTCCTGCAGCTCAAAGAAGTAGCGTGAGGTGATGAGCCCATCCTGAGCCTTGTCCAGGCAGTCCCGGGACATCTCGATGATCTGGTGGTGGATGAAGCTGAGCACTCCGTCCCCCAGCGGGAGCACGTTCTCCGGCGCGTTGACGGTGAAGAACTCCTGCAGCCTCTCCTCCATCTGCGCGGTTGCCTGCGGTAGGAAGCCCATCGCAAGATTCACCACCGTGTGCGGAGAAATGCACTTCAAGTTCCCAACGTAACATTCCACCAACATCATAGAGCATTAAAGTGATATAGTGTGGAAACCTGCCCACACTGGCCAACATGTCTCAGCTACACTAGTCCCACCTGCCTGAGTTTACTCCATATCCCTCCAAACCTGTCCTATCCATATACCTGTCCAACTGCTTCTTAAACATTGGGATAGTCCCAGCCTCAACTACCTCCTCTGGCAGCTTGTTCCATACACCCACCACCCTTTGTGTGAAAAAGTTACCCCTCAGATTCCTATTAAATCATTTCTCCTTCACCTTGAACCTATGTCCTCTGGTCCTCGATTCCCCTACTCTGGGCAAGAGACTCCGTGCGACTACCCGATCTATTCCTCTCATGATTTTATACACTATAAGATCACCCCTCATCCTCCTGCGCTCCAAGGAATAGAGACCCAGCCTACTCAACCTCTCCCTATAGCTCAGACTCTCTAGTCCTGGCAACATCCTTGTAAATCTTCTCCGAACCCTTTCGAGCTTGACAATATATTTCCTATAATGTCATCATGGAAGCATAGTCATGAAGGAGGGCCCTGACCTGAAATGGCACCCGTCCACTCCCTCCCTCCCTCCCTATTCTACTTGGATTGATGTACAAGGTCGGCACTTCCTTACTGACAATAAGAAATCTCTCAGAAGTCTCAGACTCTCCAGAAGCTTTGCAATGCAGAAGGGGCCACTCAGTCCTCTGCTAGGTGACATCCCACCCAATCTGTGACCTGAGTCCACAACTAGTTCCCAACTCCACTACCCTGGGTAAAAGACTATCTCCATTCACCCTAAATGCATGTTCGTTTAAACCAAGCTGTTTGAATGACAATAAAAGGCATTCTATTCTATCTAATCCCCTCATGATTTTATACACCTATAGGATTTTAACTATCTACTGCATCTATGCCTAAAAAGTCATCCATCAAAATATTATATTTCCTCCAGCCCTTTGCTCATTGTGATTTAAGAAACATTACTCTGGTATATACTATTAACACCGGGCAGCCAATCCCATATCCCACGGAGACACATCCTTCCATACCACCTATACAAATACTTGTCCAAATGCCTAATAACTTTATGTTTGGCAGCACAAACCACGCATCAATAAGCTTCCTACATTCCAAGGAAGAGAGTCCTAGCTTGCCCAACCTCTCACTGTAGCTCAAGCCCTCGAGTCCTGGTATTATTTTCCCGTATTATCTTTCTCTCAAGTCTTTCCAGCTGATAGATCCTTCCTGCAGCAGAGTGACCAAAACTGGACATAGTCAAAGAAGTCAAAGGTCCGATGAACACAATGGGCCCCAGGGGCAACTCCCTCTGTCCACCTACCTTTGGGAACCGTTCCTTGTAGACATGGTTCATCATTACTATCTCATTGTCGTAGCAGGAAGGAGATCGCCCGGGACTGCAACAGATCGAAAGCTACAGGTTAGTTCTGGGCAAGAAACCCGCTCGGAAAATCTCCGCATCTGATTTCAGATAGTCTCCATGGGATGTGTTGTCTCGAGGTGTTCGGCTTTATGAAAGGCTGGTGAGCAATTCAGTAACCAGGGCCTGGGTACCATGACTAGAAGATTGAGTTGGGACACGCACACACACAAGAAATGACAAGATGAAGAGTTACCAGAAAATGGATCACCCAATTGACCCAAATTGGCTGATTGATCCAAAACTAGAATAACAAAAGGTGGGGAAAAAAACACCCACACAGTGCTGGAGTAACTCAGCGGGTCAGGCAGCATCCCTGGAGAACAAAGATAGGTGGCATTTTGGGTTGGGACCTTTCATCTGAACACCTATTCGTGTTCTCCAGAGATGCTGCCTGACCTGCTAAGTTACTCCAGCGCTTTTGTGTTTTATTTGGTAACCCAGCATCTGCAGTTCCTTGTGTCTCTAATATCAAATAAGGGGATCATTATACAAGTCTCCTTAAGTAGATGCGATCTATTGGTCAGCACAAGAATCTGCAGCAGCTGGAATCGAGCAGAAAATAAATGCTGGAGGAACTCAGCATCTGAGGAGGAAATGGACCGTCAACAATCCAGTCTGAAGAAGGGTCCCAACCCAAAGCATCATCTATCCGTTCCTTCCACAGATGCTCCCTGACCTGCTGAGTAACTCCAGCACTTTGCGTTTTGCACAATCCATTAGGCATTCGGCATCTCAACCTAACGTATCCTAGCCTATTGAGGAAAATTCACGGAACTTATCGAGGGAGGCCATTGTTGTCACGGAAGCCTTATCCTGAAGGAGGGTCCTGACCTGAAATGGCAACTGTCCATTCCCTCCACAGATGCTGCCTGACCCACTGAGTTCCTCCAGCACTTGGTGTTTTGTTCACGATTCCAGCATCTGCAGTGTCTCTATTATCCTGAAGGACCTTGGTTTTTACACTAGACTTGCGTGAACTGTGCCATTTAGGGTGCTGCTCTCATCTTTAAGGTTGAGGGATCGAGTCCCTGCACAGGGTATTCAACGCACATCTCCTCCCCCCTCCAATGCAGTGCGGAGGGAGAACTGTTCCAACAGACGTGCCATCTTTTGGGCGAGATGTGAAATAGACACAGGTGCAAGAGTAGCCCATTCGGCCCTTAGAGCCAGCACCGCAATTCAATGTGATCATGGCTGATCATCCCCAATCAGTACCCCGTTCCTGCCATTTCCCCATATCCCTTGATTCATTTATCCCTTTATTCCTTTAGCTAAATCTAACTCTCTCTTGAAAACATCCAGTGAATTGGCCTCCACTGGCTTGTGTGGCAGAGAATTCCACAGATTCGCAACTCTCTGGCTGAAAACGTTTTTTTTCATCTCAGGTAAATTTCCTACCCCTTATTCATAAACTGTGGCCCCTGGTTCTGGACTGCCCCAACGTCGTGAACATGTTTCCTGCCTCTAGCGTGTCCAAGCCCTTAACAATCTTATATGTTTCAATAAGATTACCCTCTCATCCTTCTAAACTCCAGAGTGTACAAGCCCATCTGCTCCATTCACTTGGCATATGACAGTCCCGCCATCCCGGGAATTAACCATGTAAACCTACGCTGGGCTCCCTCAATAGCAAGAATGTCCTTCCACAAATTAGGGGACCAAAACTGCACACAATGCTCCAGGTGTGGTCTCACCAGGGCCCAACATGTCCTTGGCAGCTCTCTATCAGAGCCAACATAGCTTTCTGCACAATCTGCAGGCATTGCCACTTTCATTTCTTGTACGTGTATGTGACAAATAAAACTGGGCTTGACTTGACTTGACCATCGTCACAGCTTCATCAAAATGGTGTCAGCTCCAGCGGTCAGGGTGGGGGAGCGCCGTGGGGGTTACTGACCTGAGGCTCCGTGAGCGCGGGCGGATGGCCGGGGATCGCCGACCACCATCATCGTCCGTGATGCTCTCAGTGCTGCCAAAGTGCTTCGAGAGGAAGTGCAGCTCATCCACGGTGGGCTGGAAGGGCAACTGGTGGAGCTTCTCCTGCGATGAGCAGGAAGACTGCAGAGAGAAACAAGGTCCAAGTGAGGGGCGGGGGGGGGATAAACCAGGCCCCAGTGCCCAAAGCTTGGCCCCCATGTATCTGCCCTCCCTTCATCTCCTCTCGTGGTGGCCGCCCATACCATCATTGACTGCCCTTCATTGTTGGACCCTATGGACTCATGTTTCTCTGCTTGTCCTCCACCTCACTCCCTCCAACCAGACCAATGTAAGAGCATAGGGGGAGGCCATTCAGTCCTTCAAAGCTCATACAGCACGGAAACAGGCCCTTTGGCCCGAATCACCAATGCTGACCAAGATGTCCAAACTAAGCTAGCATTTGCACGTGTGTGGCCCACATTCTTCCAAATCCATATACCTGTCCAAACTCCTTTGAAATGTAAACTACTTTCAATGAGCAACTGGTTGCACATATCCACCACCCTCTGTGTGGATAAAGGTGCCCCTCACGTTCCTATTAAATCTATTCCTTCTCCCCTTAAATCTATGCCCCTTAGTTTATGATCACCCTCGCCTAGATTTAAAGCCCTGTGCAATCACACATCTGTGTATATTATGTTATACACTGTAGAAGATCACCCCTCAGCACGGTGGCGCAGCGGTAGAGTTGCTGCCTTACAGCGCTTGCAGCGCCAGGAGACCCGGGTTCTATCCCGACTGCGGGTGCTGTCTGTATGGTGTTTGCACGTTCTCCCCGTGACCTGCGTGGGATTTCTCCGAAATCTTCAGGTTTCCTCCCACACCCCAAAGACGTACAGGTTTGTAGGTAAATTGGCTTGGTTGTGGTGCAAATTGTCCCTAGTGTGTGTGGGATAGTGTTAATGTGCTGGGGGGCACAGCAGTGCAGCAGTAGAGCTGCTGCCTTACAGCATAAGGGACCCGAGTTTGGTCCTGACTACGGGTATTGCCTGTCCAGAGCTTGTACATTCTCCCTGTGACCATGTGGGTTTCCACCTGGTGCTCCGGTTTCCTCCCACATTCCAAAGATGCGCAGGTGTGCTTTTGTAAATTGCCCCTAGTGCGTAAGATGCAAATGTGGGATAGCACAGCATGATGGGCCAAAGGGCCTGCTTCCACGCTGTATCTCCATCTATCCCCCAAACACATCGAGTCACAGAGTGATACAGTGTGGAAACAGGCCCTTCGGCTCAACTTGCCCACATTGGCCAACATGTCCCAGCTACACCAGTCCTACCTGCCCGCGCTTGGTCCATATCCCTCCAAACCTGTCCTATCCATGTAGAACATCTGCAGAACCTTGGTCTATATGTTACTGCCTCAGAAATGGCCTGCTGTACTCTCTCTCGAATGTAATCACATCCTTTGCTTGACGGCACTCCAGCATTAGTTGGACAACACAATGAATAAATAAATATGCTGTTGCCATTTACAAAGGTAGAACTGAGAGCTTGTGTTGTGGTCGCTGCAATGGGGAGAACAACCAGCACTGGCTCTCAGTACATCCCGTCCCTCTGCAGGTTCAATGGTTGAAGTGAAAGTGGTGACACCTACAGACACGGTGGAGCTGGGTGTGTTGGTCCCATATCCTGATGATGGCAGGGAGGCAAGGGACCACCGCCGTCCATCCGCCCTGCGAATACAAAATGAAGCACTTCAGACAACATCGTACACATCACCCCCCAGACAAGCAGCATCCCTTTGGGCAGTCACGGTGGCGCAGCGGTAGAGTTGCTGCCTCACAGCGCTTGCAGTGCCGGAGACTAATTCCGTGTGCGTATTACACCTCTATGCCTTTTCCCTTGGAGAAAATAGTGGCAGAAAGAAGCCAGCAATGATACTGGGAACTTCCAGATTATCTTGGGATGAGACAAAACAAATCTATCACCTCTTAAAAATAATGAATAGGTTTGTGCAAAAACGTAGCCTACAAGGCTATGGACTAACAGTATGGACGTGGGATTAATCTAGAATCCATTTTGATGCTGCCTGGACAAGATGTGATAAATCCATTCCTTCTGTGCTACAAATTTCAATGAATCTATGTAATAGATTATAATTCTTTGTAATATTTTTTTTATGCAATGAGCTCCAAAATGAACATTTTTGACATGCTAACACACTAAATTATGATAATTTATTCTAATTTCTTAAGTAGCAGAGTCACAATTGTTAAGGGAAGAGAAAATTAAATCAATGTTATCGATTCACATCCCATGTCAGAAAGGGTTTGGTTTGGCATTTGGAAGACACCAACTGGATAAGCATACAGCCAGGTCCATGGGTAAGGATTCCTCTGGTCACTGTCTGTGGATCATCACCAGTCTGTCAGTGAGATGTTATGGGAGAAGGCAGGGAAATGGGGTTGAGAAGGAAATATGGATCAGACAGGGTTGAATGTGTAAGAAATAAAGGGACACAGAATGCTGGAGTAACTCAGCGGGACAGGCGGCATCTCTGGAGTTGAGAAGGAGTTTCTTCCCAGAGGCAATTCGGACTGTAAACGCCTATCTCACCAGGGACTAACTCTACAGAACGTTTTTCCTTCCATTATTTATTATCTAAAAGAATATGTGTGTTATGATTGTGTTTATAATTTGTTTGGTTGTTTTGTTGTTTGTCTTTTGCACAAAAGTCCGCGAGCATTGCCACTTTCATTTCACTGCACATCTCGTATGTGTATGTGACAAATAAAACTTGACTTGACTTGACTTGGAGAGAAGGAATGGGCGACGTTTCGGGTCAAGACCCTTCTTCAGACTGATGTCTGGGGAGGGGCCGGGACAAAGATAGAATGTAGGCGGAGACAGTAAGACTAGTGGGAAAACTGGGAATGGGATGGAGAGAGAGAGCAAGGGCTATCTGAAGTTAGAGAAGTCGAAGTTCATACCGCTGGGGTGTAAATTACCCAAGCGAAATATGAGGTGCTGTTCCCCCAATTTACGCTGGGACTCACTCTGACAATGGAGGAGGCCCAGGACAGAAAGGTCAGATTGGGAATGGGAAGGGGAGTTGAAGTGCTGAGCCCGGGAGATCAGGTTGGTTAACAAGGATTGAGCGGAGGTGTTCATTGAAACGATCGCCGAGCCTGCGCTTGGTCTCGCCGATGTAGAGAAGTTGACTCCTGGAACAGCGGATACAGTAGATATACAGGGATGATCTATCTTCCAATCCTGGAAGGATGATGGATGTACAGAACAGGTTTGGAGGGATATGGACCAAGCACAGGCACATGGACTAGTGTAGCTGGGACATGTTGGACATGTGAGCAAATTGGGCCAAAGGGTCGGTTTCCACACTGTATCACTCTGTGACTATAAATGGCGAGAGTTGACTTTATGGGCCGAATGGCCTAATTCTGCCCAGACCACAAATTAACATGAACTTGTGGGTCATTTGCAACAGAGAATGTGTTGTGAGTTCACTTGGAATGACAAGGTTCTTCAAAGGTCATTGAAGAGCCACTGGTCACAGTGGGGATGGAGGAATCCTTGACCCATGTGCAGATACCGCTCAACACCAGGGAAAAAACCAACACAGCAACACAACCCAGTCACTGTTAGATCATTCCATGTTTCGCAATGGATTTATGATTCTGACTCCTACTCCCCACCCCTTCAGGTGGCACGGTGGCGCAGCGGTAGAGTTGCTGTCTAACAGCGCCAGAGACCCGGGTTCCATCCTCACTGTACAGAGCTTGTACGTTCTCCTCGTGACCATGTGGGTTTCCTCTGGGTGCTCTGGTTTCCTCCCACACTCGAAAGCTTTGTAGGTTAATTGACTTGGGTAAAAATTGTAAACTGTTCCTAGTGTGTAGGATAGTGGTAGTGTAGTGGAACGATTGCCAGCACGGACTCACCAACTGATCAGCTCAATGAGGGGGGGGGGGGGGGGGGGGTTGTATGAATATTACCTACTCTATTCCACCAAGTACTCTCCTTGACAAAACCCCAAGTGACAATCCTGAAATCACGGTGTCAATTAAAATGAATGCACCTCCTAACTTAGGCCTGGCTGAGGATTCTCGGCTGTGACTTGCACTGGTTTTCGTTGCAGTTTGGTTCATCTCGAAAGCACATTGAAAACTAACATGCATCACCCAAGCACGCACACACACACGCGTGCGCAAGGGAAAAGCAACTATAAAGTGCCTAGTCACACAACACCATCGACTAATCACATGTTCCAAAATGGGAACCACCTTGGACCAAATCACACAGCTGAGCATAGCATCAGACCCAATACACCTGACAGAGAGCAGAGTTACCTGTCAGTTCGATGACCATGGCTGTAAGGAAAGAAAGAGGTTACAGCCACAACCGGTTAAGAAATGCCAATGACTCCCAGCTAGAATTCCACTCCACTGTTGACTCCTGGTCATAAGACCATGTGATAGGAGCAGAATTAGGCCATTCGGCCCATCAAGTCTATTCCGCCATTCAATCATGGCTGATCTATCTCTCCCTCCTAACCCCATTCTCTGTTTTTATTTCAGATTTTCAGCATCTGCGGCTTGCCGATGACTGATGACCAATGACCAATGAACATGGTTATGCCGGACTTGCTTCCTATCCACCATTCAAGATCAAGGGCTTTCCATCTTAAAACCTCTCGAGTTGTCCTTGGCTGAACATCTGACAGAAGTATAGAATGAAGGATATCTACGGAACACGGTAGGCCTCGCTGTCCAATGCTGTAATCTCTTTCTTTCTCCCCATAACCCCTGACACCCGTACTAATCAAGAATCTATCTATCACTGCCTTTAAACACTCCCAAGCCTTTCCTGACGTCCACTGAGCGAGGGCTATATGTATATATGTATGTAGTTTGTTTGTTTATACTATTCTTATAACAAATGTAAAGCACTTTAGCCAACGAGAGTTGTTTTTTAAATGTGCTATATAAATAAATGTGACGTCTTGACTTAAAAATATCCACTGACTTTGGCTGGTTTTGCTCGGATTATAATGGAATGTCAGAACACAAATTTTAACAAAGTTCCATCATATTATAAACTTAACATGTGGGCTTAACATGCTCTTTGGCTCATCCATACGTTGACTGGGAAATGTAGAAGAGAAAGCCTCATTCTTTTTTTCTTGGCAATAGACGGCACAGTGGCACAGCGGTAGAGTTGCTGCCTTACAGCCCCAAAGACCCGGGTTCGATCCTGACTGTACTGAGTTTGTACGTTCTCCCTGTGGGTTTTCCTCTGAGATCTTCAGTTTTACATCCACCCTCCAAAGGCGTACAGGTTTGTAGGTTAATTGGCTTGGTAGTGATGTAAATAGTCCCTAGTGTGTGTAGGATCGTGTTAGTGTGCGGGGATCGCTGGTCGGCGCGGACCTGGTGGGCCGAAGGGCCCGTTTCCGCGCTGTATCTCTAAACTAAACTCATCTTTGAAGTGGTAAGGACCAAATTTATCCGAATGATTAAACTCTAGTCTCACATCTACTGAACTCAAAGCACACACCACCTTCACATTCACACACATAGGCATTTCAATCGCTCATTCACACCTCTTCTCCCACCACAAGCACAGTACAACCTGTTCTGACATATGCACCTCTCCACTCCGAAGGGTAAATCTGCCAACTGTTGTGAGGTTTTGAAAAGTTTAAGCAACTGTGCAAAAATAACATCCTTTGCCTGGCAAATATATTTCCCAATCACTCACTAATGTAATTAAAGTGCTTGTTTTCCCCCCTGTATCTGTCTTGGGTGACTCAAGATAAAACTGAGAACAGGACCAGGTCTTTCAGCCCATAGTATCTGCACTGAACATGATGCCATTAGCTAACTTCCTCTGCCTCCACATAATCCTCATCCTTCCCTTCCCTGCCCATCCATGTGTGAATGTACAAGTCTGTTAAACACCACTATTATATCTGCTCCACCACCATCCCTGGCAGCATCTCAGGCACCCTCTGTGTATAACAACTTGCCCCGCACATTCCTTTTAAAATTGTCTCACCCTCCTACTTTAAATCCACACCCTCTAGTCTTTGACATTTCCACCCAGTGGAATTAGGTTCACACCCTCTAGTCTTTGACATTTCCACCCAGTGGAATTAGGTTCTGACTGTCTACCCTATCTCTATAGGAGCAGAGAGGTTCTCTCATCATCTTACACACTTGCGTACAGTTTTGGTCTCCATCTGAGGAAGACATCTCCCCACCACCAGACTCTGGGATGTCAGGTTCCAGAGTTTATACTCTCTAAAACAGGGGGTCTTAAGGGGTTGCTGCCCCGATGTTAGGGAAGTCCAGGACAGGGGTGTTGTCCTTTTAAAAACCACTGTCACCTGGGTTTCATCCTGAACTCTCTGCCACCTTGAGGCCAGTTCATTGGCTATATTTAAGAGGGAGTTAGATGTGGGTGCTGACTATGAGGAGTTTGAATGGCACGTTCTCCTGCACCCTGTGAGCTCACCCTCCCACATCTACCAGCCTACAACTGTTCAGTTGCCCTATTCTTATTTTGTGTGCTGCCCCACAGTGTTGGCAGTGTCACCAAATTTTGGAAAGGAAAATGAATTCCCGGTTTTTGACCTGTAATGTTACCTGTATCAACGTCTCCGCAGATGCTGGCTGACCTGCTGAGTGTATCCAGAATCTTCTGTTTTCATTAGATCTCAAAAACAATTCTATGAGGTGGCTTGGGTCATATTACTGTGTGGACCACACTTTAATGAGAGTATAGTCACAAATTGCTGGGGTAAACTCAGCGGGTCAGGCAGCATCTCTGGAGACAAGGGATGGGTGACGTTTCGGGTCAGAACCCTTCTTCAGACTTCTTAAAGAGAGAGTGTTTATTGCTGGTCAGGCAGCATCTGTGGAGGTAGAAGAATGGCCGATGTCTTGGGCCCAGACCCTGTGCTAATGCAAGGTCTTGATAATAGACAATAGGTGCAGGAGCAGGCCATTTGGCCCTTCGAGCCAGCACAGCCATTCAATGTGATCATGGGACTATCAATACCCCGTTCCTACCTTCTCCCTATATCCCTTCTCCGCTATCTTTAAGAGCTCTATCTAACTGAAACATTAGTCAACCATTTACCTCCACAGATGCTGCCTGACCCACTGACTTCCTCCAGCAGATTTATTTAACCTCCAAGCTCACTGCCATCTCTTCTGTCTCCTTGTTTACTGCTGTCCCCTTGACTATACTCTGGAGAGAGTTTGCCTCATGTTTTGTCAAGAGCTGCCTTACCTTCGCAAAGTCACAAAGGAGAAGTGAGCGGGGGCATTGGGAGAGAAGTTTCGAGGACTGTCCAGGGGGCTGCTGCCTACAAAGGGAACAAAGCACAGGGCTAGTCAGCTGTTACATTAAATTACATTGAAAACACAAAGTACTTTTGCTACAACACCAGCATAAGCGCTCCAATCAAGAAACCCAAGCCCAACGTTTTGTTCCGTTTAGAGATACAGCGCAGAAACAGGCCCTTCGGCCCACCGAGTCCGCGCCGACCAGCGATCCCCGCACACTAACACTATCCCACACACACTAGGGACAATTTACATTTATACCAAGGCAATTAGCCTGCAAACAAGATACAAGATACAAGATAAATTTAATTGTCACGTGTGCCAGATGGCACAGTGAAATGAATTCCCATACAGCCATACAATAAAAATAAACAGGACTCAACACACTATAGAATTTAACACAAAACATCCCCACACAGCAGAACCAAAGTTTCCCACTGTGTGGGAAGGCACCAAAGTCTTTGTACGTCTGTACGTCTTTGGAGTGTGGGAGGAAACCGAAGATCCCAGAGAAATATGTGGCCATGGGGAGAACATACAAACTCCGTACAGACAGCGCCCGTAGTCGGGATTGAACCGGGGTCTCCGGGGCTGCAAGCGCTGTAAGGTAGCGACTCTACCGCTGCGCCACCGTGTTTGGGTCTAACTTGGTATCACTGTGTTCCTCTGCGGTGCGGAGCAAAGGCCAAGGAAGCTGGTGCCTTACCTAGGTGGCCTGGGAGCGGAGAGTGGGGTCGAGGAAGAGTGGGTGACGTGCTTGTCAGAATCAAGCTCTTCCTGTTGCTGGTTCGACAGCTGCAAAGAAAAGACAATAAAAATTACAACAGAATCTGTACAGTGGCGCAGCGGTAGAGTTGCTGCCTTACAGCGTTTGCAGCCACGGAGACCCGGGTTCGATCCCGACTACGGGTGCTGTCTGTACGGAGTTTGCACACATTCTCCCTGTGACCGTGAGGGGTTTTCTCCGAGATCTTCGGTTTCCTCCCACACTCCAAAGACGTATATGTTTGTAGTTTAACTGTCTTGGTGTATGTGTAACTTGTCCCTAGTGTTATGTGTAGGAAGGAACTGCAGATGCTGGTTTACATCGAAGATAGACACAAAATGCTGGAGTAACCCTTTAAGTCTGAGGAAGAGTCTTGACCCGAAACGTGCGGGGATTGCTGGTCAGTGCGGACTCGGTGGGCCGAAGGGCCTGTTTCCATGCTGTATCTCTAAACTAAGGGCCAACACTAGTACACATGTTGGCCTAATGCATGAGAAACATAGAAATATCAAAAACAGGAGCTGGGGGCAGGCCATTTGGCCCTTCGAGCCTACTCTGCCATGCTGTACAGTTGAGGCAGATCCTCCAAATTCAGTCATAGGATCATAAGATAGATAGATCAGCCTTGATTGAATGGCGGAATAGATTTGATGGGCCGGAAGGCCTAATTTTACTCTTATTCCTTATGACTTTATGATAATAGACAATAGACAATAGGTGCAGGAGTTGGCATTTTGTGTCTATCTCCGGTGAAAACCAGCACCTGTAGTTCCTTCCTACACATAACCAGCTCCTCACACCTGATCTATCATAGCTACTCAACTCTCTCTCGATACCTGCACATAACAAAAGGCTATTGCTTAGAAATTCATCCCAGTTGCTCTTTCCATAAGTTCACAAGTCATAGGAGAAGAATTAGGTTCTCCAGCCTATTGAGTCCAATGTACGATATTTCATTTTACCAGACCCCATACACACAGAGTTCGGATGGCACAGTGGTACAGTGTTAGAGCTGCTGCCTTACGACACCAGAGCCCCAGGTTCGATCCTGACAAATGGAGTTTGTACGTTCTCCCTGTGACCTGCGTGGGTTTTCTCCGAGATCTTCGGTTTCCTCCCATACTCTAAACACATACAAGTTTGTAGATTAATTGGCTTGGTGTAAAGGTAAAGTTATCCCTAGTGTGTGTCGGGCAGTGTTAATGTGCGGGGATCGCTGGTCGGCGCGGACTCGCTGGGCCGAAGGGCCTGATTCTTGTGGCTAAGGGGATCAGGGGGTATGGAGAGAAGGCAGGTACGGGATACTGAGTTGGATGATCAGCCATGATCATATTGAATAACGGTGCAGGCTCGAAGGGCCGAATGGCCTACTCCTGCACCTAATTTCTATGTTTCTATTCCGCCCTGTACCTCTAAACTAACTAAACGTCCTACACTTCCTCGCCCATCTGAAGACGGGTCTCAACCCGAAAGATCACCTATTCCTTTTCTACAGAGATGCTGTCTGACCCAAAGTGCTGAATTACTCCAGAACTTTGTGTCCCGTCATCTCAGGAGTCAATCCCGTGAATCCTCGCTGTACGATCACTTTACTCTCCCAAAATAGGGACAAAAGGCACAGTAATTAAGACTGCCTCGTTGGCCAGACCAAGCTGTCATCTTAATCATATATCACCAAACTCCAAGCTTTTCGCCTTTCATCGAGCCTCGGATAATTATACTCTCAGTGAGCTCTGCCAAGTAACTCAACAAGTCTGGGGAAGATTCGAGAGAGCTAGCAACCCTCCCTAGCATGAAGCAAATAATAACTCCTGCTAGTCTCTTCTTTCAAGGAGACAAATTAATACCCAGTGGATAATGATTATCGCAGCGCTGTGTCATGAACACCTTTGAGCTTGGTGTGATTATTAAAGAGAATTAACTGGGAAACCAGCTTATAAAAACCTCAGCTGTAACCCTTCTCTATCCGATGTCAGCTACAAGCCCAACAATGCCTTGGCGGCTTCCACAGAGTGTTTGGCCTCCCATGCTTGTCAGATTGTCTTATGTTGAACGCTATCCCTTGGGACGACTAATTCAGTGTTCCATAGAAACATAGAAAATAGGTGCAGGAGGAGGCCATTCGGTCCTTCGAGCCAGCACCTCCATTCATTGTGATCAAGGCTGATCGTCCCCAATCAATAACCCGTGCCTGTCTTCTCCCCATATCCCTTGACTCCACTAGCCCCTAGAGCTCTATCTAACTCTCTCTTAAATCCCTCCAGTGTTTGGCCTCCACTGCCCTCTGTGGCAGGGAATTCCGCAAATTCACAACTCTCTGGGTGAAAAAGTTTTATCTCACCTCAGTTTTAAATGACCTCCCCTTTCTTCTAAGACTGTGTGGCCCCTGGTTCTGGACTCGCCCGACATTGGGAACATTTTTCCTGCATCTAGCTTGTCCAGTCTTTTTATAATTTGAACACGTTGAACATTTTGTGGCAGCCGTCTGTAGTCACCCAAAAAATCGCCTAAGTGGGAGAGGCCACTTAGCTGGCAACGTTCATACCGGTTGGGGAAGATGCACCAACGAATACCAGCATCAGCAGTTCCTTCGTAAACTAAACGTGAGTGAAGGGCCTTTCCCACTTGGGCGTCATTAGCGCGTAATTTACGCGACATCGTATACGCGTCACGATGCACGATGTGTGCGTCTTGCCGCGCACGGTGCGTGGTGACGTAGGCAGTCACGTGCGATCACGTGCGGGACCGCAAGATTTTGGGCCGTGCAAAATCTTCGCGCGCCATCTGCAAATGACGCTCAAGTGGGACGGGCCCTGTACTCCTGCACTCTGTGCCTTCTTATTACAGGGGAATGATTAATCCAGTGTATTACGCTCAGCAAATCCCAGCTATCATAACCCCCCCTCCCCTCTCAACCACATTAACAGCAGCAGAACAAACAGCAAATGACAATCACTCACACAATCGCTATCAGTAGAGTTCCGCTGCCCTTTTATAATCAGAGGTATTTCTAGGACTATTAAGCGTTTGAAAAGGTGACAATGGGGTTATTACCATTGAGCTAAATGCATTCAGTGAAACGCCAGTCCTCTCACTATAAATTAAAATTATCCTCATTAACTGCCCACGATGCACAACAGATTGATCCACATGAATTAAGGGAGCCCTCGAAGCTTTGAACAGCCTCTGCTTCTAAGCACCTAATGAATTCTGATGAAGAGTCTGATCGATTTAAACTGTTAACCCTATTTCTCCCTCCACACACATGCTGCCGGACATGATGAATATTTCATTTTCATGACTTATCGGAGCAAAATTAGGCCATTTGGCCCATCGAATCTACTCCGCCATTCAACCATGGCTGATTTATCTTTCCCTCTCAACCCCATTCTCCTGCCTAAGATAGACACAAACAGCTGGATTAACTCAGCGGGACAGGCAGCATCTCTGGAGAGAAGGAATGGGTGACGTTTTGGGTCAAGACCCTTCGAGTCTGAAGAAGGGTCTCGACCCAAATCGTCACCTATTCCTTCTCTCCTGAGATGCTGCCTGTCCCGCTGAGTTACTCCAGCTTTTTGTGTCCATCTTCGGTTTAAACCAGCATCTGCAGTTCCTTCTTGCACCATTCTCCTGCCTTCTCCCCATAACCCCAGTCACCCGTACTAATCCAGAATCTGCCTTAAAAAATATTTCCAGTGTAGGAAATACACATCATTTGTACCGAAGATGGATGGAAAATGCTGGAGTAACGCAGTGGGTCCAGCAACATCTCTCGACGAAAGGAATAGGTGACGTTTCAGGTCATAAGGGTTCCTATCCTTTTTCTCCAGAGATGCTGCCTAACCCATCTGACCCGGAATATCACCTGTTTGAGAAAGAACTGCAGATGCTGGTAAATCGAAGGTAGACACAAAATGCTGGAGTAACTCAGTGGGTGAGGCTGCATCTATGGAGAGACGGAATTGGCGATGCTGAGTTACTCCAGCATTTTGTGTCTACCCCCAGAATATCACCTATTCTTTTTCACCAGAGATGCTGCCTGACCCGCTGAGTTACTCGAATATTTCCAGTGTTTTCTCTTTAATTTTAGATCCGGAAGGAGGAGAGGGGGGAGCAGGTGCAGAGAAGATTTGTAAGGGCAAAACCAGAATTGGTTGAGAGGAATAGGTAAACAAGTGCGGGTTCTTTATTCCATAGAGGAGGTGACCTAATCGCGTCTTAAAGGATTTTACGCATTGTTATAATGAGAGTCACAATGGCACAGCTGGTACCTCACAGCGCCAGTGACTCAGGTTCGATCCCGACCTTGGCTGCTGTCTGTGCGGAGTTTGCACGTTCTCACTCTACCTCCGGTTTCTTCCCACATCCCAAAGGCGTACGGGTTTGCAGGTTAATTGTCTCACAGCACCAGAGACCTGGGTTTAATCCTGGACTCGGGTGCTGTCTGTGTGGAGTTTGCACGTTCTCCGTGTGACCACTTGAGTTTCCTCCGAATGCTCTGCTTTCCTCCCACACACAAAGCCATGCGGGTTTGTTGGTTAATTGCCCTCAGCAAATTGTCCCGAGTGCATCAGGAGTGGATGTGAAAGTGGGATAACATGAAACCAATGATCGATGGACAGAGTGGACTCGATGGGCCGAAGGGTCTTGTTTCCATGCTGCCTCTTTCAACCAATCGATATATATGTTTGAGTCAACATTACCACCACAGAGCAGCTTTGCTAAATAGCTTTGTGTAAGAAGGAACAGCAGATGCTGGTTTAAACCAAAGACCTTATGACCTTATAAGATAGACAAAAAAGCTGGAGTAACTCAGCGGGTGAGGCAGCATCTCTGGAGAGAAAGAATCGGTGGCGTTTCAGGTCGAGATTCCGCTTCAGGGTGCATGTTGCTTTGTCTGTGTGTCCGACAGTGGGAGGTGTCAGATGGGCTGAATGGTCTTGTTTCCATGCTGTACCCTTCAATCAGGCGGTCACGGTGGCGCAGCGGTAGAGTTGCTGCCTTAAAGTGAAAGCAGCGCCGGAAACCCGGGTTCGATCCCGACTACGGGTGCTGTCTGTACCGAGTTTGTACGTTTCTCCCCTTGAATGCGTGTGTTTTCTCCCAGATCTTTGGTTTCCTCCCACACTCCAGAGGCGTACAGGTTTGTAGGTTAATTGGCTTGGCAAATGTAAAAATTGTCCCTAGTGGGTGTGGGATGGTGTGAATGTGCGGGGATCGCTGGTCGGCGCGGACCAGGTGGGCCAAAGGGCTTGTAACCGCACTGTATCTCCAAAACTAAAACACACATATATGAAAAAATATATATGTTTTTATATACGTATATATATATATATACATATATATATACACACATATATATATATATGTGTGTATGTATATATATATATATACATATATACATATATATATATATACACATATATATATATATATATATATATATATATATATATATATATATATATATATATATATATATATATATATATATATGTATATATATATATATATGTATATATGTATATATATATATACACACGCATATACACACACACACACGTGTATGTGTGTGTATATGTATACATATATATATATGCTGTATATATATATAGCATAATATATATACATATATATACGGAAAAGCTAAAAACATATATATATGTTTTTATACACGTATATATATATACTGTATATACTGTATATTTGAGTCAACATTACCACCACAGAGCCGCTTTGCTATATAGCCCGAGCCTTGCTTTGTCTGAATGTCCTACAGTGAGGCGCTAGGTAATGTGAAGCATTGTACTGTAGAAGGCATCTGTGCCTTTCAGTCAGCAATGGATGGTATGCATTGTCTGATGCGTTGTGGATTTTCACAAGGCAGATGGCAAGTGGGGTTTTCACAGCTGTGCCTGTTTTTTGTCCCCAGCCAATGTTCAAACCCTGGCGCTCTGCTGCTGGACATTTCCAGGCTACCGAAGCCTCTTTCCCTCTGTGCCATTACTGGCCTCGATTTTAACCCGCAGACAGGCAAAATAATGCTGGAGTACCTCAGCGGGTCGGGCAGCATCGATGGAGAAAAGGAGCATGTGACATTTCGGGTCGAGACCCTTCTTCAGACCACAGCCCCACTCGCTTTCAAAGGTTCAAAGGTTATTTTATTGGTCACATACACCTAGGTGTAGTGAATGCATCTTGCTTCATTCATTGAAGACGTTTTAGGTCGAGACCTTTCATCAGACCACCGCCCCACTTGCTGGCTGCATTTTCATTCACGGAAGACGTTTCAGGTCGAGGGCCTTCCTCAGACCCGACCTGAAACATCACCCATTCCTTCGCTCCAGATATGCTGCCTGTCCTGCTGAACGACTCCAGCATTTGGTGTCTCGGTAGATATGTCATGTGGTTTTATGGGACTGTCAGTGGAATCTACTATCCTACACTCTAGCACTTGGTACGGTTGTGCCTATGCAGAGTAAGGTTTTTACTGAACCATACGCAAAATTTCACTGTACCTAAGAACATGTGACAATAAATGACTCTTGAAGCATGGTGAGCACAAGGTGAACAATGTCCCCACATCCACATTGTCAGCTCTGCAGAGAGAAAGGTCATTTCTGATCACCATGCATCACCTCTGCAACTCGCAGTTCTATTGTGTCTTGAACAGACTGAGATATCCTTTAGAAACATAGAAAAAACATAGAAAAATAGGTGCAGGAGTAGGCCATTCAGCCCTTCGAGCCAGCATCACCATTCAATATAATTATGGCTAATCATCTAAAATCAGTACCCCGTTCCAGCTTTCTCCCCATATCCCTTGATTCCTTTAGCTAAATCTAACTCTCTCTTGAAAACCTCTAGCGAATTGGACTCCACTGCCTTCTGTGGCAGAGAATTCCACAGATTCATAACTGTGGGTGAAAAGGTTTCTCCTCATCTCAGTCCTACAAATGTTTTTCCTTATTGCCACGCCTACACTTGGTCTCACCGATGTAGATCACCTGACATCTGGAGCAGCGGATGTAATAGATGAGGTTGGAGGAGGTGCAGGTGCAGATAGAATAACTATTTTGTATTCATTTGTTCCATATCTCTCTACATCACCATCTATATCTCTCGTTTCCCTCTCCCCCGACTCTCAGTCTGAAGAAGGGTTTCGGCCCGAAACGTTGCCCATCTCCTTCTCTCCATAGATGCTGCTGCACCCGCTGAGTTTCTCCAGCATTTTTGTGTACCTTCAATTTTCCAGCATATGCAGTTCCTTCTTAAACTGTACTGAACGTTGCCAATTGCAGGATTTATGTCGACCCAGATCAGTCTATTGGGCGGATTTAGTTTAGTTTAGTGATACTAAAATTTAGGTTCATCATAATTTTGTGAGCACCGACCTGCGATCCCCACACATTAACACTATCCAATGGGATATGTGGAGAAGGCAGGAACGGGGTACTGATTGGGGATGATCAGCCATGATCACATTGAAGGGAGGTGCTGGCTCGAAGGGGCCGAATGCACCTACCTGTTGCCGATTGCCCAACACACACTAGGGACAATTTACACTTATACCAAGACAATTAACTGACAAACCCGTACGTCTTTGGAGTGTGGGAGGAAACCGAAGATCTCGGAGAAAACCCACGCAGGTCACGGGGAGAAGGTGCAAACTCCGTACAGACAGCACCCGTAGTCGGGATCGAACCCGGGTCTCTGGCGTTGTGAGACATTAGCTCCATGCCTCTGCCACCTAATGTGACATGGGTTTAACTTTTGCAATGACAACATCCCTGGCAGATCAGGACTCCCCTGGGGTCAGGGCTAGTGACAATGACGAGGTTGAAAGGGCCACGGGAGGGCGACCTTTGACCTGGGAGCAGGCGTGCTAACCAACTAGCTCTGGCTACAAGTGCTTTCCATTAGCGCTGTCCTTTGCTTCTCACCCCAGAGCTAGGGATTGAAAGGCAGCACCATGAAAGGAAGTGCAGAAAGTGATCTTGATCTGACAGGAAATTATAGAACGACACACACCAGGAGCCTCTGGGAACAACCTGTCAAATACACTTCCACATATGATACTCTCACTTTCATTTTGTGATTACATTTCAGCCTCACGGAAATCAAAGTCAACTATAGTTCGTGTGGTAATTTTGTAATGTTATCATCTGATGGAGCCCGATCTGTATAGAAATGAATGATACATTGAGTAGGTGGCCTGGAATAAGAGGGAGCATTGGACAGGCGAGGCTTAGAAGAGTGGGAGTTAACAATTAAAATATTTAAGATTAAATATCTTAATCTTATTAAGATACATCATATATGATATTATATATTATTTCATATTATATATTTATATTTTACATCTATCCTATATATTATATCCCATATCATATATAATATATATCCTATATAATATATATCCCATGTATTATATCCTATTGAGGGAGCCCAGCGTAGGTTTACAAGGTTAATTCCCGGGATGGCGGGACTGTCATATGCTGAGAGAATGGAGCAGCTGGGCTTGTACACTCTGGAGTTTAGAAGGATGAGAGGATATCTCATTGAAACATATAAGACTGTTAAGGGCTTGGACACGCTAGAGGCATGAAACATGTTTCATGTTTGCAACGCCGGAGACACAGGTGCGATCCTGACTATGGGTGCTGTCTGTACGGAGTTTGTACGTTCTCCCCGTGACCACTTGGGTTTCCTCCAAGATCTTCGGTTTCCTCCCACACTCCAAAGACGTACCGGCTTGTAGGTTAATTGGCTTGGTATAAATGTAAATTGCCCCTAGAGCGTGTAGGGGGTGGAAGATTGCAATCTTCACATGGTCTGCCCTGTTTCAACTAATGCAATCAACTCGACGTGCACAAACAGAAGATCAAAGAGAACAAGTTGTCCAACAACTTTAGGCAGTGCACGCCACACCAAAGAAGAAGTGTGTGTAGGATAGTGTTAATGTGCGGGGATCGCAGGTTGGCATGTGCTCCGTGGGCCGAAGGGCCTGTTTTCATGCTGTATTTCTAAACTAAACTCCAAAGACATGCAAGTTTGTAGGTTAATCGTTCTCTGTAAGAAAAAGGCGATTGCTGTGCAGAACACCTCCACAGAAGAGAAGTGATTACAAGCTTGCAGGTACCTGTTGTTCTAATTCTCCAGCCCACTCCTTTCCGTTTATAGCTTCCGTTAGTGTTCCATTGAAACTCAGCCAAACAGAACTTCACCTTTCAGTTAAACACAACTCCGCTCAACAGATGCCACCGCTAGGTAAATCATTTCAGTTAACTCTTCCATGATACATCTCCTCTGCATTCATCCTTTGTTTTCCTGGCTCCCCCATTCCCACTAGTCCTCTCTGTCTGTCTATGGAACTGAGTGAGGCCAAATGCAAATTGGAGGAACAGCACCTCATATTTTGCTTGGGTAGCTTACACCCCAGTGGAGGTAAACAAAAATGCTGGAGAAACTCAGCGGGTGAGGCAGCATCAATGGAGTGAAGGAAATAGGCAATGTTTTGGGTCAAAACTCGAAACGTTGCCCATTTCCTTCGCTCCTCACCCACTGAGTTTCTCCAGCATTTTTGTCTACCTTCGATTTTCCAGCATCTGCAGTTCCTTCTTAAACGTTATATCCCAGCGGTATGAGTATTGATTTCTGGAACTTCAAATAACCCTTGCATCCCCACTCTCTCCGTCCCTCCCCCACCCAAGTTGTTCAGTCTCATTAGCTGTAACACGTATTCACCCAGCCCACAGCTAACAATGGCCTGTTTGCTATCATCGTTACATTGTCCCATCTCTCACATTCATTTGTTCACCATCTATATCTCTCGTTTCCCTTCCCCCCCCCCCCCCCGACTCTCAGTCTGAACAATAGTCAAAGCCTCTGACTATTCAAATATTCCCGATGTTGGGGGAGTCCAGAACCAGGGGTCACGTTTTTAAACTAAGGGGTCGGCCATTTAGCACTGAGATGAGGAAAAACATTTTCACCCAGAGAGTTGTGAATCGGTGGAATTCTCTGCCACAGAAGACAGTGGAGGCCAATTTATTGGATGTTTTCAAGAGAAAGTTAGATTTAGCTCTTAGGGCTAAAGGAATCAAGGGATACAGGGAAAAAGCAGGAACGGGGTACTGATTTTAGATGATCAGCCATGATAATATTGAAAGGCGGTGCGGGTCGATCCCGTCTACGGGTGCTGTCTGTACGGAGATTGTGCGTTCTCCCTGATCTTCGGTTTCCTCCCACACTCCAATGACATGCAGGTTTGCAGGTTAATTGGCTTGGTAAGAATGTCAATTGTCCCCTGTGTGTGGGGTAGTGTTAGTGTGCGGGGATCGGTCGCTGGTCGGCACGGACTCCGTGGGCCGAAGGGCCATGTTTCCACGCTGTATCATTGGACTAAACTAAAAGATAGGGAAGAGAATTATTTGAGGCCTTGGCAGCTAAATCATAGCCACCGATGATAGATGGATTAAACGCAAGGACCTTCACAGGCCCAGTAATGAAAGAGTGAAGGATACATCAGAAGATTGCAGGCCTGCAGATGATTGAAACAGGAAGATCAATGGATGACTTCCAGTGCGAATATTACGCTTCAGCGACCGATCACTTTGACCTACATCATCTGCCGATCTGAATTCAATTGGGAAAAGAACTGACTCGACACTGACTGAAAAACATTTTTCACACAGAGAGTGGTGAATCTCTGGAACTCTGCCACAGAAGGTAGTTGAGGTCAGTTCATTGGCTATATTCAAGAGGGAGTTAGATGTGGCCCTTGTGGCTAAAGGGATCAGGGGGTATGGAGAGAAGGCAGGGATGGGATACCGAGTTGGATGATCAGCCATGATCATATTGAATGGCGGTGCAGGCTCGAAGGGCCGAATGGCCTGCTCCTGCACCTATTTTCTATGTTTCTATGACCCAAAACATCACCCATTCCTTCTCTCCAGAGATTCAGCCTGTTCCGCTGAGTTTCTCCAGCATTTTGTGTCTATCTTTGAACCAGCATCTGCAGTTCATTCCTACACAGACTCTAATAAAACTGGGTGACACTCTGACAGTGGAAGAGGCACAGGACCGAACGAGATTCTGCCTGTCCCGCTGAGTTACTCCAGCATGTTTTGTCTATCTTCAGTGTAATCTTCGGTCTGAAGAAGGGTTTCGGCCTGAAACGTTACCCATTTCCTTCGCTCCATAGATGCTGCTGCACCCGCTGAGTTTCTCCAGCATTTTTGTGTACCAATAGACAATGGGTGCAGGAATAGGCCATTTGGCCCTCTGAGCCAGCACTTTGAGCCAGCATTCAATGTGATCATGGCTGATCATCCCCAATCAGTACCTCGTTCCTGCTTTCTCCCCATATCCCCTGACATCGCTATTTTTAAGAGCCCGATCTAGCTCTCTTGAAAGCATCCAGAGAACCAGCCTCCACCGCCCTCCGGGGCAGAGAATTCATAGAAACATAGAAACATAGAAATTAGGTGCAGGAGTAGGCCATTCGGCCCTTCGAGCCTGCACCGCCATTTAATATGATCATGGCTGATCATCCAACTCAGTATCCCGTACCTGCCTTCTCTCCATACCCCCTGATCCCCTTGGCCACATCTAACTCCCTCTTAAATATAGCAAAATTTGTATTGCATTGGCCGGGAATTCCACAGACTCACAACTCTGTGAGAAAAAGTTTTTCCTCATCACTGTTCTAAATGGCTTACTCCTTATTCTTAAACTGTGGCCCCTGGTTCATGACTCCCCCAACATCGGGAACATCGGATTGGAGGGCGGGTCTGGCCTACTCCTGCACCTATTGTCTATGTTTCTAGCAGCCATTTTCCTCGTTTTCCTGCATATCTGGAAAAGGTTCAAACAAGATGCGGGCGGGGGGGAAAAAAAAACACATTTTTCTCCTGGGAATTGCTCACAGCTGCCGCCGAGAGATTAATTTTCATCGCCTGCTGTGCCGACAACCACAGTGTTCCATCAATCAGCGTGAATAAGCCCCAGAAATTCACAGCGCCAGCGAGCAAATGCTCAATGCATCACTCCAGAATCACTCATTAGACAGGCCGCAAACCCTTTTTCACAAATAAATGTGTTGCCGTCTGCATTAAACCCATGGCCAGACTGAGCGATTTTCCCCAACTACTGAGCAAGAATTCGCCAGCTAATGTCAGGCCCGCTAACACGTTATGTGGTCGATGGGTGTTATCCAAATCCTTTCTGGCTCTTACCAGCAACTAAACTGCAAACGACGAGATTGTGAGGCGGTGAAAGAGGATTAAGACATTTTAATCCATGGTCACCTCTTTGGAAAGCACATTTTGAGAACTCGGTGTTCCAGTTACTGCTCTGTAACCTGTCCCCTGCAATTACTCCAGATGAGCGACTCCAGTTGACCTTGGACAAACAACGCTCCAGGGATCATAGAAACATAGAAAATTGGTGCAGAAGGAGGCCATTCGGCCCTTCGAGCCAGCACCGCCATTCATTGTGATCATGGCTGATCGTCCCCAATCAATAACCCGTGCCTGCCTTCTCCCCATATCCCTCGATTCCACCAGCCCCTAGAGCTCTATCTAACTCTCTCTTAAATCCATCCAGTGATTTGGCCTCCACTGCCCTCTGTGGCAGCGAATTCCACAAATTCACAACTCTCTGAGAGAAAACGTTTTTTCTCATCTCATTCTGAAATGGTCTCCCCTTTATTCTAAAACTGTGTCCCCTGGTTCTGGACTCACCCAACATTGGGAACATTTTTCCTGCATCTAGCTTGTCCAGTCCTTTTATAATTTTATATGTTTCTATAAGATCACCCCTCATCCTTCTAAACTCCAGTGAATACAAGCCTAGTCTTTTCAATCTTTCCTCACATGACAGTCCCGCCATCCCAGGGATCAATCTCGTGAACCTACGCTGCACTGCCTCAATCACAAGGTCAGGCAGCATCTCTGGAGAACATGGCTAAATATTCTATCATCTCTCATCTACCCCCAACCTATGATATTCCAGGGAAAACAATGCATTGTTTTGGTTGGGAGAATAAAATTCCTGGAGAGAAATTGAATTAATTTTCCTAAAACAGCATCCCAAAAAAGTTTGCCAAAATTGATATTTCAGGTTAGGCAGGATTTCAGCAGCACACTGACTGATATTTTTGCTGGAGTTGTGTGAACAAATCTAGCCCTTTGTGAACTACACACACAGTTGACTATGCTGCCTGGTTTTGTGTTGCCTGCAAACTTGGATTAATGACACCGTCCTTTCAACAGAGTCAACATGGTTAGTATAGAAACATAGAAATTAGGTGCAGGAGTAGGCCATTCGGCCCTAACTCGAGCCTCCGCCATTCAATATGATCATGGCTGATCATCCCCCCCCGTACCTGCCTTCTCTCCATACCCCCTGATCCCCCACAAGGGCCACATCTAACTCCCTCTTAAATATAGCCAATGAACTGGCCTCAACTACCCTCTGTGGCAGAGAGTTCCAGAGATTCACCACTCTGTGTGAAAAAAGTTCTTCTCATCTCGGTTTTAAAGGATTTCCCCCTTATCCTTAAGCTGTGACCCCTTGTCCTGGACTTCCCCAACCTCGGGAACAATCTTCATGCATCTAGCCTGTCCAACCCCTTAAGAATTTTGTAAGTTTCTATAAGTATATTGCAAATAGCCAAGAACTAACTAACTCCCTCACTCTCCCCCCCCCCCTCCCTCTCTCCCCCTCCCCCCCTCACTCTCTTCCCCCCTCATTCTCCCCCCCCTCCCCATCACTCTCCCCCCCCCCCTCCTCCCTCTCACTTCTCTTCCTCCCTCCTCACTCTCTTCCCCCTTACTCTCTTCCCCCCCCCTCCCCCTCTCCGCCCCCCCCTCACTCTCCCTCATTGTACAATGCAAGGTATCAGGTCTTGGCCCGAAACGTCACCCATTCCTTCTCTCCAGAGATGCAGCCTGTCCCGCTGAGTTACCCCAGCATTTTGTGTCTACCATGTTTGCAGGCACTGTCACAGCTTTCAGAATGAACATTTAGGCAGGTACATGGATAGGAAAAATTTAGAAGGATATGGGCCAAACGCAGGCAGGTGGGACTACCATAGATGGGGCCTGTTGGTCGGCATGGACAAGTTGGGCTGAAGGGCCCCGTTTCCACGCTGCATAACTCTACGACGCTCCGATCCGATAATTATCGTTTAGAAATTGTTGCAGAATTTATACCAGGTGCTTCTTTATAAATCAAATAAATGCGTCACTTGATGAGCAATTGGCACAACCACACAATCACAGTATCAAAGCAAAGACACTCTGAAAATGAGATCCAAACAGCCACCCACTCTTATATTTGAACCCTTCATTATCCCATTATTGAGTTCAATCCACATTCCATCTGAGCCTAATCATGCTGAATTATTTAGGAAATACGAACTGTTCAGGAAAAAGAATGATTGTGAAGAAATACTCTCAATATTCACTTAAGGGCCTGTCCCACTTACGCAACCTTTACAGGCGACTGCCGGCACCCGTGGTAGGTCGCCGAAAATTTCAACATGTTGAAAATTCAGCGGCAACCAGAAAGACGCTACGACTCTTTGGAGACCTCTCAGGACCATAGGGGACCTCTCAGGACCATACAGGCGACATGTCGCGGGTGACCTCTCATGACCGTACAGCCTCTATGGTGGTGAGAGGTCTCCTTTGGTCTCCAGAGTCTCTCTGGTCGTCTCTGAATTTTCAACCCGGGTCTCTGGCGCTGTGAGGCAGCAAGTTTACCACTGCACCACCATTAGACTGGTGGGGCCACTGAGTGGCGAGACTAATTTCACCATGACCATTATTTCTTCCCGAACCCATCGCGTCAAACCTCTTTAGGGATGTTCTCCAGAATCTTCGGTCAGCTACTTCCTCAGATGCACCATCTGCTGTGCAAAGGCGTTGAGCGTCTATTCCCCGTGCATTTCCTGACCACTTCTAAAGGGCCTGTCACACTTGGCGATTTTTTTCGGCTACTGCCGGCATCATTGACTTACCAACGCGCCGTGATGACTTCTGCTGATATCAGGCCATTCGGGCCCTTCGGGCCAGCACCACCATTCATTGTGATCATCCCCAATCAATGACCCGTGCCTGCCTTCTCCCCATATCCCTCGATTCCACTAGCCCCTAGACTATCTAACTCCTCTTAAATCCATCCAGTGATTTGGCCTCCACTACCCTCTGTGGCAGGGAATTCCACAAATTCACAACTCTCTGGGTGAAAATGTTTTTTCTCACCTCAGTCTTAAATGGCCTCCCCTTTATTCTAAGACTGTGGCCCCTGGTTCTGGACTCGCCCGACATTGGGAAATTTTTCCTGCATCTAGCTTGTCCAGTCCTTTTATATGTTTCTTTATGATCCCCCTCATCCTTCTAAATTCCAGTGAATACAAGCCTAGTCTTTTCAATCTTTCCTCATATGACAGTCCCGCCATCCCAGGGATCAATCTCCAGCATTTTGTGTCTATCATCGGTTTAAACCAGCATCTGCAGTTCCTTCCTACAGATTAAATCTGAAGGGCTACAATGAATGTTTCATGCAAGCAAGCAACGGCATTAAAGGTCACCTACACTGTAGGTTATGATATTAAAATGGAGCATGTGTGCAGGGGCTTCTAAAAACACAACAGTCTTCACCTGACCCTCTCATACGTGAAACATCGATGGCATTAAAATCACTTGCACGTGCTGAGAATTAGTTTAGTTACCAATGTTATCCATGTTGTATGTGCTGCTTGTTCATACTGATATATGTATGTGTTCACTCAGTATCAGCATGTGGGATATTTTCTATTGTGTGTGGCTGCGTGCTGCTGATAAATGTACATATTTATGTTTCAGTGGTCTGTATCTGAGGATATTGTCAGCATTTGTCTTATAGATGTGTGGTCTGTTCATGCATGAATATCTGGATGATTATGTTTATGTGTACCTGTGTGCATTGATGTTGTGTATATGTGTACATAGGATGGGATGTTTATGTTCTGTGTATGTGCCTGTATACGGTGTGTTCATGTACCTATGCATGTATAGCAAGGATCATTGTGTGTGTGTGTGTCTCTGCACACACAGGGACACACACACACACAGGGAGACACACACACAGGGACACACACACAGACACACAGGGACACACACACACAGGAGACACACACACAGAGAGACACACACACAGAGACACACACACAGAGAGACACACACACAGAGACACACACACACACACACACACAGAGACACACACACAGACACACACACACACACACACACACACACACAGAGACACACACACACACACACACAGAGACACACACACACACACACACACACACACACACACACACACACACACACAGAGACACACACACACACAACACACACACACACACACACACACACACACACACACACACACACACACACACACAGACACACACACACAGAGACACACACACACACACACACACACACACACACACACACACACACACACAGAGACACACACACACAGACACACACACACACAGAGACACACACACACACAGACACACACACACAGAGACACACACACACACACACACACACACACACACACAGACACACACACACAGACAGACACACACGCACACACACAGACACACACACAGACAGACACACACAGACAGAGACACACACGCACAGAGGCACACACAGACAGAGGCACACACAGACACAGGCACACACACACACAGGCACACCCACAATGGAACACACACACACACACACACAGAGGCACACACACAGAGGCACACACACAGAGGCACACACACACAGAGGCACACACACACACAGAGACACACACACAGAGGACACACACACAGATACACAGACACACACACACAGAGGCACACACACACACAGACACACACACAGAGACACACACACAGAGACACACACACACACAGAGACACACACACAGACACACACACACAGAGACACACACACAGAGACACACACACAGAGACACACACACAGAGACAGACACAGAGAGACACAGGGGGACACAGACACAGTGTGTGTGTGTGTGTGAGAGAGGTATTAAATGTGTGTGTGTGTGTGTGTGTGTGTGTGTGTGTGTGTGTGTTTTGCATGTCGCAGGAGCGATCCACACGCCGCTGAGGCAGACAGGCCGAGTGAGACAATAGATGAACTGGAGCATCAGCTGAGGCTTGCTCTCCCCGGCAGCCAGTCCCACCCTGCAGCCTGCGCGGATGCCTTAAACGAACCCTGGCTGTCTGCAACCCCCGCCTCTGTAAAGGCACGACCATGGCACATCTATCTGCCCTCTCCCCCGACCCTCAGTCTGAAGCAGGGTCGCCCATTCCTCCTCTCCAGAAGTGCCGTCCCTCTCGGTTACTCCAGCATTCTGTGTGTCTATCTCCGGTGTAAGGTCAGCATTTGCCTGCTCCTTAAATCTGCAGCTCGGCTTTGTGAAGGTGAAGCGACCATTTCGACCAGTGACTGCAGCCCAACACCCTTTACAAACCCTCCCTCCCTCTCCCTCTCCATCCCTGAACAACAAGCCCCACAGCCGGTAACAGCAGTACAGATACAAGGACATCTTCCCTCTCCTCTCTCCACCTCTCCCCTCGCAACCTCTGTCGCGTCTAAACGCTCGGCACTTTACCTTTTGGACCGCCGGAACATGTTGCTCTCAAGGAAATAAGGCATAGAAAAATTAGACAGCGCAGTCCAGAGAGTGTCCGACATGGCCCGGGCGGTGTGACATTGTGTTGGTGCGGGTACATGTAGCCAGCGCTCCCTCGCTCACATCACATCACCACCCCTGGCCCGGACTGGCAAGATTCTTCCAACCACCCGGCAGGGGAGGCTGCTCGGGACTGTGTGTGTGTGTGTGTGTGTGTGTGTGTGTACACAGTATATTGGCAGCAGCCGCCCGCTGGTGGAAAAACAGGCCTCTCTCTCTCCCCCCCCTCTCTCCCCCTCTTCTCCCTCTCCTATCTTGTCTTCTCTCTCTTCCTCTCGCCCCCTCCCCCCTTCTCTCTCCCCCCCCCCTCCCCCCTTCCTCTCCCCCCTCCCCCTCTCCCCCCTCCCTCTCTCCCCCCCCTTCTCTCCCTCTATCTTGTCTCTCCCCTCTCCCCCTCCCCTTCTCTCTCTCTCTCCCCCCTTCTCTCTACCCCCCCTTCTCTCTCTCTCTCCTTCCCCCTCCCTCCCTCTTCACCCTCTCTCTCTCCCTCTTCCCCTCCCCCTCTCATCTCGCCCCTCTCTCCTACCTCCCCCTTCTCTCTCTCCCCCCTCCCCCTTCTCTCTCTCTCCCCCCTTCTCTCTCTCTCGCTCCACCCTTCTCTCCCTCTCCCCCTTCTCTCTCCCCTCCCCCCTTCTCTCTCCACCCCTCCCTCCCTCATCCTCTCTCTCGTCTCCTTCCCCCTCCCCCTCCCCTCCCACCCTCCCCTCTCCTCTCTCTCTCTCTCTTTTTCCCCCCCCTTCCTTCAGTCTCCCCTTCTCTCACCTCGCCCCCCCCTCGCAGGAGGGTGGTAGAGTAGAAGGAAAGAGGAAAGTACAATGGGGGGAGGGGGAGAGATGGGGGGGGGGGGGTAAGGGAGGAACAACGATGAGGGTGGGAGGGCATGTGGGGAGGGAGACTGGGTGGGAAAGAAGAGGGGAGAAGGGGACAGAGAGGGTGGGAGGGGATAGCGAGAGTGAGGGGGGGGGGGGCGACTAGTAAAAAGAGAGGTTCCAGTGAGAGAGATCAGAGATTGTTAGTGCATGGGGATTGTGATCAGTGCGGACTGACTCGGTGGGCTAATTCCGTGCTGTATCTCTAAACTACACACAAAGCGTCACAGAGACATGAATGAAATATATATATATATTTTTTAAAGATTGTTTGTAGAAAGGTTCTGTGCAGAAGTGGGTGAACTCTTAACCAAACAAAGGCACCGTTACAATACCCTTTTGGGAACTCCTCTTAGATTGGGAACAGTCCGAAGAAACTGTTAGACAGGTACATGGATAGGACAGACTCCTTCGCTCCATAGATGCTGCTGCACCCGCTGAGTTTCCCCAGCATTTTTGTGTACCACGGATAGGACAAGTTTGGAGGGATATGGACCAAACGGCGGCAGGTGGGACTTGTGTAGCTGGGACATGTTGGCTGGTGTGGGCAAGTTGGGCTGAAGGGCCTGTTTCCACACTGTATCACTCTTGTCCTTGTGGCTAAAGGGATCAGGGGGTATGGAGAGAAGGCAGGTACAGGATACCGAGTTGGATGATCAGCCATGATCATATTGAATGGCGGTGCAGGCTTGAAGGGCCGAATGGCCTACTCCTGCACCTAGTTTCTATGTTTCTATGTCTATGACACCAATCTGCCTGTGTGATTGTAGGTAGGTATCAGGGAGACAGAGAGAGCAACATAGATGGACAGCTGGCACAGAGGCAGCCAGCTTACAGAACACAAACGTCCCTGAAAAATTAAATCAGTGTGCACTAACGGACACCAGGTGCCGGCTCTTGACTGTAATTCAATTCTACTTTTTAGTTGACTGCCATAAGCCACAGAGAGCAATAACCCACACCAGTTAACCATCAGTCATGAGTATGCAAGTCACATCCATGATTACATTCAATTCCAGATAACTACTATTGTATTCATTCAGAGGACACCCAAAACCATCAATTTTATTCCTGCTGGGAACTCATTTTCAGATATCTGCCAATTTGTATAAAGACCATGTGCAAAGCATCCAAACTGCTCTTTAGACCCCATGGATTATTTTGCTGCACGATACACAAACTGTTTCCAATTCATCGCTGGTTATCAAGCCACACTATGTTACACTGCACCAATAACCCAGCAGAGGTTCCCAAATAGATTCTTCCACAAGAGACTCTTCCACAAGTCTGAAGAAGAGTCTCGACCCGAAACATCACTCAATCTTTCTCCCCAGAGACGCTACCTGTCCCGCTGAGTTACTCCAGCTTTTTGTGTCTATCTTTAATACCAGTTATGAATTGCTTTGGGTCAGGATCCTTCTTCAGACTGAAAGTAGGCCTCAAAGCCTCAAGTAGGCCTCAAAGTCTCAAGTAGTCCTCAAAGCCTCAAGTAGGCCTCAAATAGGCCTCAAAGCCTCATGTAGGCCTCAAATAGGCCTCAAAGCCTCATGTAGGCCTCAAAGCCTCATGTAGGCCTCAAATAGGCCTCAACGCCTCAGGCCTCAAAGCCTCATGTAGGCCTTGTTTCTCCCTCCCACTAGACACAAAATGCTGGAGTAACTCAGCAGGACAGGCAGCATCAATAACGTTTTGGGTCGAGAGCCTTTGTCCGATCTCTCTCCACATTTAACAAAATATCTCAGACATGAAATGTTACCTCAGTGTCTCACTCCACAGATGCTGCCTGACCTGCTTAGTGTTTCCAGCAGTTTAAGTTTTTTTTTTCCTTTCAGATTAACCTTAAATTTTTACAGATGTACTTCATGTTCCGTCCCACTGTGTTTTCCAGCAGTGTGTTTGTACAAGATCCGGAATTTCTTCACTCACCTGCTGCCTTTTCTTGTTAGAGGCAAGTCCTTCTGTAAGTAAGGGGAAGAGCAATTAGGTTGAGAGTTCTCACAGATTTCAGTGCAATAATTTCTGAGTAAATTTGTAAAATCCGAATTCCACTCGATTGATCAACACAAAGATTTCCAATTAATTGACAATAGGTGCAGGAGTAGGCCATTCGGCCCTTCGAGCCAGCACCACCATTCAATGTGATCATGGCTGATCAACCCCAATCAGTACCCCGTTCCTGCCTTCTCCCCATATCCACTGACTCCGCTATCTTTAAGAGCCCTATCTAGCTCTCTCTTGAAAATATCCAGAGAACCGGCCTCCACCGCCCTCTGAGGCAGAGAATTCCACAGACTCACAACTGTGAGAAAAAGTGTTTCCTCGTCTCCGTTCTAAATGGCTTGCCCCATATTCTTAAACTGTGGCCCTGGATTCTGGACTCCCCCAACATCGGGAACATGTTTCCTGCCTCTAGCGTGTCCAAACCCTTAACAATCTTATATGTTTCCGATTAAGTCGTCCCTAGCAGGAAATACTTTATCTGTGAACAAGGAGGGGTTGGGCAGATGCATTTTTATCTCAGTTTTGTTTATTGTCACACGTGCCAAGGTAAAGCTTTTGTTGCATGCTATCAGCAGAAAGACAATACATGCATGCTTATTTTCAATGACTGATATACAAGCACACCCAGATCTCGTTGCACCTCCCCTTCTCCTAATCTGACACCATTCAGATAATAATCGACCTTCCTGTTCTTGCCACATTCTCATCAATACTCCCAGATTCTACGATAATAGACAATAGGCGCAGGAGGAGGCCATTTGGCCCTTCGAGGCAGCACCGCCATTCAATATGATCATGGCTGATCAACCCCAATCAGTACCCCGTTCCTGCCTTCTCCCCATATCCCCTAACTCCGCTAATTTTCAGAGCCCTATCTAGCTCTCTCTTGAAAGCATCTGGAGAACCTGCCTCCTAAGGCAGAGAATTCCACAGACACAATTCCCCGTGTGAAAAAGCGTTTCCTCGTCACCGTTCTAAATGGCTTACTCCTTATTCTTAAACTGTGGCCCCTGGTTCTAGACTCCCCCAACATCGGGAGCATGTTTCCTGCCTCATATACCCACCACTCACCAACACACTCGGAGCAATTTGCAATGGCCAGACAACCGTACTAACCCACACGTCTATGGGATGTGGGAGGAAGCTGGAGAACCCCGGTGAAACACACTCAGACACAATCCACACCCAGACAGCACCCGAGGTCAGGATTGAATCTGGGTCACTGAAGCTGTGAGGCAGTAGCTCCACTAGTTACATCACTGTGTATCGCCCAGGTTTGAAATAAATTCCCTAAGTAGGTCAAAGCTACCAGTGAAAGGATTATGCCCTTCAATAGATATCCTTCTCATGGAGAAAAAACTGAGTCATACAGCCCCTTCGACCATTCTCAACTTGCCCACACCAACCAACATGCCCCATCTACACTAGTCCCACCTGCAAATCCCTCTAAACCTATCCTATCCATGAACACATCCAAATGTATATTTAAACATTGTGATAGTCCCTGCCTCAACTACCTCCTCTAACAGCTCATTCCATATAAGTAAGTAAGTAATGCCCCTGTCCCACTTAAGAAACCTGAACGGAAACCTCTGGGGACTTTGTGCCCCACCCAAGGTTTCCGTGCGGTTCCCGGAGGTTTTTGTCAATCTCCCAACCTGCTTCCACTACCTGCAACCACTGGCAACCTCCGGGAACCGCACGGAAACCTTGGATGGGGTGCAAAGTCTCCAGAGGTTTCCGTTCAGGTTTCCCAAGTAGGACAGGGGCGTAAGTTTATTGGCCAAGTATTCACATACAAGGAATTTGCCTTGGCGCTCCGCCCACAAGTAACAACATGACATAGTGGCAGTTACGAAGGACTCAGAAAACATTAATAATAATAAAACGTCAATGATAAAACACCATTGATCAAGCATGTGAACCAACAAAATACCAGATCAAAGGGAGGCTACAGATTTTTGGCTGTTGAGTAGAGCAACTACTCGTGGATAAAAACTGTTAGTTGAATATCCATCACCCTTTGTGTAAAATATTGCCCCTCAGGTTCCTAATAAATCTTTCTGTTCTCATCTTAAACCTGTGTCCTCTGGTCCTCGATTCCTTTACTCTGGGCAAGAGACTGTGCATTCACTCTATCTATTGCACATGATTTTATACACCTCTATAAAATCACCCCTCACCTTCCTGCACTCCAAGGAATAAAGTCCTAGCTTGCTCAACCTCTCCCTATTTCTCAAGCCCTCAAGTCCTGGCAACACCCTTGTAAATCTTCTCCGCACCCTTTCCAGCTTAGCAACTTCCTTCCCATAACAGGGTGACCAAAACCGAACACAATACCCAAAGTGTGGCCAATGTCTTGTGTAATTGTAACATGATTTGTTTTAAATCAGCTTTGTATTGGAGTAAAAGACGAAAGATCCTTCAAAAACTTGCAGGACCTGTAACACCCACAGGCCAGCTACAGATGGACATCCTTTCAAGTGTGACCATGCACAGAGCAGCTTCAGTGGTGCGTGCCACAAACCAGCATCCCACTCACACTATGTGGGGTGATAACAAAGCCTCTCAAGATCAAGATCAAGATCAGAAGAATGTTGGCTTGCCAGGAACAAAGCCAATAGCCCAGTCCATCACACAGACCAGACTCCCCACCACTAACTCTCTCTGCACTTCACACTGTGCCGGAAAAGCAGCCAACATAATCAAAGACTCGTCCCACCCCGGTCATTCCTTCCTCTCCTGCTCCCGTCCGGCAGAAGGTACAGAAGCTTGAAATTGCTCACCACCAGACTCGGGAACAGCTTCATCCCCTCTGTGATCAGGCTTCTGAACGGTCCTTCCATAAGCTAGGCCAGGGGTGGGGAACCTGCGGCCTTAAGGCCCCATGCGGCCTTCTAGGTCATTAAGTGCGGCCTTTTGAATGAATCCAAACTTTGCAGAACAAATCCTTTTATTTTTATTAATACGTTTTTGTTCGTCTTTTATTATTTTAATTTTAAAATGAATGTATTTAAAATACCAAAGAGTAAAAGAAGATTCAACAAAATAATTCTATATCTAATTGAAGTTTCTTGGATGTGGCCTTGTTAGATTACAGCTAACTTAATGCAGCCTTCCAACATGAAAAGGTTCCCCATCCCTGGTCTAGGCTATTGTCCCGATTCACCTCCACCTCATTGTGGACATTGGGCTTTGTCTGTTAAACTGATGCACTACAATGCTCAGAACTATATTCTGCACTCTGTATCTATCCCTTTGCTCGATCTATTATACGTTAGTTCGGCTGGATTGAATTTACATAAAGTATATCTGATCTCTTTGGACAGCATGTAAAACAAAGCTTTTCACTGTAATTTAGTGCACATAACAATAACAAAGCTAAACCTGTGCAGCTAATAGGAACATATAAAATTCTTAAGGGATTGGACAGGCTAGATGCAGGAAAAATGTCCCCGATGTTGGGGGAGTCCAGAACCAGGGCTCGCAGTGTAAGAATAAGAGGTAGGCCATTTTGGACTGAGGTGAGGAAAACTTTTTCACTCAGAGAGTTGTGAATCTGTGGAACTCTCTGCCGCAGAAGGCAGTAGAGGCCAATTCACTGGCTGTTTTCAAGAAAGTTAGATCTAGCTCTTAGGGCTAAAGGAATCAAGGTATGTGGGGAAAAAGCAGGAATGGGGTACTGATTTTGAATGATCAGCCATGATCATGGCGGTGCTGGCTCGAAGGGCCGAATGGCCTACTCCTGCACCTATTTTTCTGTTTCTATATTTCTAAATGCTATTTAGAACAGAGATGGGGATACACTTTTTCCACACAGAGAGTTGTGAGTCTGTGGAATTCTCTGCCTCAGAGGGCGGTGGAGGCCGGTTCTCTGGATATTTTCAAGAGAGCTAGATAGGGCTCTTAAAGATAGCGGAGTCAGGGGGTTTGGGGAGAAGGTAGGAACGGGGTACTGATTGTGGATGATCAGCCATGATCACATTGAATGGTAGTGCTGGCTCGAAGGGCTGAATGGCCTACTCCTGCACCTATTGTCTATAGGGCAACAAAATTGCATTACAAGTTGGCCTGACAAGCTGAATCAACCAATAAGGTCTGAAGAAGGGTTTTGGCCCAGAAACGTTGCCTACTTCCTTCGCTCCATAGATGCTGCTGCACCCCCTGAGTTTCTCCAGCATTTTTGTCTACCTTCGATTTTCCAGCATCTGCAGTTCCTTCTTAAACACAACCAATAATGTGTGCGGTTTCACAAGTTCTCTCTGTCTTCTATTTTGAGTTCCACTTAGATCTACAATTCCACTGCTAACTCTGGACTTCAGCCTCTTCTCAGAAACATCTCATTGCACCCATCGTGATTGTGCTGGCTTTTTAATACAAGCAGCGAAATGCATCTGAATCTGAAATTGATGAATCTGCATCCTGAAACAGCATTGAAGTCTCTGCATCACAGCACTAGGTGTGGCAATAATAGACCAATACCATCACCAACCAAAAGGCAACATTGTTTATGGGCACACATGTGTTTGACCATTCGTTCATAGATACATAGAAAATAGGTGCAGGAGTAGGCCATTCGGCCCTTCGAGCCTGCACCGCCATTCAATATGATCATGGCTGATCATCCAACTCAGTATCCCCTACCTGCCTTCTCTCCATACCCCCTGATCCCTTTAGCCACAAGGGCCACATCTAACTCCCTCTTAAATATAGCCAATGAACTGTGGCCTCAACTACCCTCTGTGGCAGAGAGTTCCAGAGATTCACCACTCTCTGTGTGAAAAATGTTTTTCTCATCTCGGTCTTAAAGGATTTCCCCCTTATCCTTAAGCTGTGACCCCTTGTTCTGGACTTCCCCAACATCGGGAACAATCTTCCTGCATCTAGCCTGTCCAACCCCTTAAGAATTTTGTAAGTTTCTATAAGATCCCCCCTCAATCTTCTAAATTCCAGCGAGTACAATTCTCCACAGCTCCCGTGACAGGGGTTCAATCCTGGCCTCCGGTACTATCTGTGCGGAGTTTGCACGTTCTCCCTGCAACCAGATGACTTTCCTCCGGGTGCTCCGGTTTCCCACCACCTTCCGAAGGCGAGGGTTAATTAACTGAGGGTTAATTGTTGATGAGAATGTAGGGAGAATAAACATGGGCTGAGCATGGGATTAATACTCGCTGGCCAGAACCGGCTCAACGGGCCGAAGGGCTTGTTTTTCCCACAGCACAATTCTAACACAGAGGTGTTGGGGATAGATTGCCTCAAATATTGCTCCTGATCTTTATCATATCAGATATTAGCACCAGTGGGCGTATTAGGAAAAAAAATTAGATAACTTCAGTATATGGAATTAATTTTGCAGACAGCGTGGGTGGAAAATAAAAACACCGATTTCTTTTTAAATGCACCTAGAATGCAGCAGCGACAGATATTAAATGCAAAAGATGTGTTAATGCGTATTTAAAGGGATGAAATGTATTTAAAGCAGGTTTGTTTTTCTATCCTGGGTGGAGACAGATTGTTAAGCTATGTCACCATTTGCCATATGTTCCGTTTCTGATGTTCCTTCACAAACGCACCTCAGCATATCCAGCAGGATCAGCCTCGAGGCTCAGGACATTTGATTTGATACCCTCCGAGGCGGAGAATTCCACAGACTCACAACACTCTGTGTGAAAAAAGCGTTTCCTCATCTCCGTTCTAAATAGCACTTAGGAACATAGAAACAGAAAAATAGGTGCAGGAGTAGGCCATTCGGCCCTTCAAACCAGCACCGCCATTCAAGATTCAAAATTCAAGATTCAATTTTAATTGTCATTGTCAGTGTACAGTACAGAGACAACAAAATGCATTTAGCATCTCCCTTGAAGAGCGACATAGCAAACGATTTGAATAAAAAAAATAAATAATAAGTGTCCGGGGGGGGGGGGGGGGGGCGATTGGCAGTCACCGAGGTACGTTGTTTAGTAGAGTGACAGCGGCCGGAAAGAAGCTGTTCCTCGACCTGCTGGTTCGGCAACGGAGAGACCTGTAGCGCCTCCCGGATGGTAGGAGGGTAAACAGTCCATGGTTGGGGTGAGAGCAGTCTTTGGCGATGCTGAGCGCCCTCCGCAGACAGCGCTTGCTTTGGACAGACTCAATGGAGGGGAGCGTGGAACCGGTGATGCGTTGGGCAATTTTCACCACTCTCTTCAATATGATCATGGCTGATCATCCAAAATCAGTACCCCGTTCCTGCTTTTCCCCCATATCCCTTGATTCTGTTAGCCCTAAGAGCCCTATCTAACTCTCTCTTGAAAAAATCCAGTGAATTCACCTCCACTGCCTTCTGTGGCAGAGAATTCCACAGATTCACAACTCTCAGGTCTCATCTCCCTGAGCCACACCCGGGCAAATTCAATACAATCCCAATATCTCCATCCCAAGGGTATAAACGTTTTTGGTGGGGAGGGAGAGAGGGAATGCGGGGGCTACCTGTGAGAGAAATCAATATTCATACCACTGGGCTGTAAGCTGCCCAAGCGAAATATGAGATGCTGTCCCTCCAATTTGCGTTTAGCCTCACTCTGACAGTGGAGGAGACTGAAGGTCCGTTTCGGAATAGGAAGGAGAATTAAAGTGTCCAGCAACCGGGAGATCAAGTTGGTTCAGGCGGGCTGAGCCTAGATCTTCTGTGAAACGATCGGCCAGTCTATGTTTGGTCTCGTCGATGTATAAAAATACGAGTCCACATCTTGAACAACGGATTCAGTAGCTGAGGTCACATGAGAGACTGGATCGAGTGAATGGAAGAAGACTAAAGTGATGTATAAATACTCACTAGCTGGGGCTAAATAACTTCCAGAGTGTGGTAATGCAAGTTCATCAGTGATACGAGCAGAATTAGGCCATTTGGCCCATCAAATCTATTCCACAATTCAATCATCAGTCTTTCCCTCTCAACCCCATTCTCCTGCCTTCACCCCATAACCCCCGACACCCGTACCAATCAAGAATCTATCTATCTCTATCTATATAAACTTGGCCTCCACAGCCTTCCGTGGCAATGAATTCCACAGATTCACCCCCCCTCTGACTGAAGAAATTCCTCCTCATCTCCTCCCAAAGGAAAATCCTTTTATTCTGAGGCTTTGACCTCTGGCCCTAGACTCTCCCACTAGTGGAAACATCCTCTCCACATCCACTCTACCAAAGCAGTACTGGTAGTCTCAATGTTGCTCTATGCCACAGGATCAGTCGCTGATCTTGTCGCTGACAAAAGAGACTGTAGAATTATTCTGTTGCTCAACTCGTTTCTCCTTTACCATAGTCTAAACATGGATGTCACATCCCAACAAAAGCTTTACTAGGTTACAATAACCAGACTCGACGTAGCTAAATGCCCATCGGATGTACTTTATTATTTGCTGAACTTGTATTGATATTCCCTTCTTCCTGATCAATAATTACCACCCAGATCACTTTCTATCTCCAGTTTTCCTTCTAAAGGATATCTTTTTATCTCCTTACACGCTACCTGTTAAATTTATATCCTCCTTGTGGTTTTTGCCAACCCACACTTCCTCCCATGCCTAGAATAGGCAAGTAATGGTTCCAATGGGTTCCTCCAGTTAAGTTTAGAGTTACAGCATGGAAATAGGCCCTTCGGCCCACCTAACCCATGCTGACTGGCGATCACCCATACACTAGTTCCACCTTGCAGACTAGGGACAAATTACAGAATTTAGATACAATTTTACCGAAGCCAATTAACCCACAAACCCGCACGTCTTTGGGATGTGGGAGGAAACCTACGCAGCCACGGCGAGAACGTACAAACTCCGTACAGACAGCACCCGCAGTGGGGATCGAACCTGGGTCTCTGGCGCTGTGAGGCAGCAGATCTACCACTGCGTTTCTCCAGTGGTAATGGATGCTCGGTTGGCATGGTTAGATTCCAAACATGGAGACAAACTAACTTGCTCCCCTCCATATCACAACTAGACTGACATGCCTGCTTGTCACAAAACTAGTGTGTACGAAGGAACTGCAGATGCTGGTTCGAAGACAGAAACACAAAAGGCTGGAGTAACTTAGCAGGTCTGGTTAGCATCTCTGGAGAGTAAGATTAGGCAACCCTTTACCCTGACTCTCAGTCTGAAGAAAGTTCTCAACCTGAAACATCACCTATTCCATTTCTCCAGAGATGCTGCCTGATCCGCTGGGTTACTCCAGCCTTGTGTGTCTAGACACAAAACCAGAATGGATTCAGAATCTATCAATTCCCCCCACAGATGCTGCCTCACCCGCTGAGTTCCTCCAGCACTTTGACTTTTGCTCAAAGACTCAGAGTCGACAGGCCTCATTGAAACATATAAGATTGTTGAGGGCTTAGACACACTAGAGGCAGGAAACATGTTCCCGATGTTGGGGGAACCAGAACCAGGGGCCACAGTTTAAGAATAAGGAGTCAGCCATTTAGAACGGAGATGAGGAAACTCTCTGGAACTCTCTGCCACAGAGGGTAGTTGAGGCCAGTTCATTGGCTATATTTAAGAGGGAGTTAGATGTGGCCCTTGTGGCTAAGGGGATATGGAGAGAAGGCAGGTACGGGATACTGAGTTGGATGATCAGCCATGATCATATTGAATGGCGGTGCAGGCTCGAAGGGCCGAATGGCCTACTCCTGCACCTAATTTCTATGTTTCTATGTTTCTAAACACTTTTTCTCTCAGAGAGTGGCGAGTCTGTGGAATTCTCTGCCTCAGAGGGCGGTGGAGGCCGGTTCTTCAGATGCTTTCAAGAGAGAGCTAGATAGAGCTCTTAAAAATAGCGGAGTCAGGGGATATGGGGAGAAGGCAGGAACGGGGTACTGATTGGGGATGATCAGCCATGTTCACATTGAATGGCGGTGCTGGCTCGAAGGGCCAAATGGCCTACTCCTGCACCTATTGTCTATTGTCTTTTGACCCTCTTCTCTGCCATAACAAATCAATGAATCCTTGAACAAAAATGGTATGGAAAAATCCCCCAAGAGCATTGAAAGAGGACAGCAGGAATAAATCTGAAGCGTTGCATATCCATGGCAATCTGCAAGACCCATCCCTCCTGTAACATGGACCCTGACTGAAGTGCAGTCTGTCAATATAGTCTTTTAGCAATCGAGCTGGTGATCTGATCGATAGCACCTAATGCAGCATTTCCAAGCTCAATGCATTAGGGACAATCCTTCTAATCTGCCCCATGATAGATTGCTTCGACCTCCAGCTGACCTTCATCTGTACTGTAAGCCTTGGTCTGAAAAAGCCTTCTTCAATTAGAAAGAGAGTCTCATAAATTTCCGGTAGTGCTTTGCATGACTTCGAGAAGCACCAATTACTCCGCAGCTGGTGAAATATTTTTGCAGTGTCGCCAGTTTTTGTACGAGGGGAAATGTGCACCGTGAGCAGGAGCGAGATGGTAGTAAAATCATTCTTCACAAAGATGTTTGTTGAGGGAATATCGTTTGGCCTTGATAGCAGGCAGTGCTATCTTGCTTGACCAGAATCCTGCTTCCTGCTTAGAACACACACAGTGCTGGAGTAACTCAGTGGGTCAGGCAGCATCTCTGGCTGTTCTCCAATAGTTGTAGAGTTACAGCGCGGAAACAGGCCCTTCGGCCCACCGGGTCCGCGCCGACCAGCGATCCCCGCACATCAACATTATCCTACACCCACTAGGGACAATTTACACATACACCAAGCCAATTAACCTACAAACCTGTACGTCTTTGGAGTGTGGAAGGAAACCGAAGGTCTCGGAGAAAACCCACGCAGGTCACGGGGAGAACGTACAAACTCCGTACAGACAGCACCCGTAGTCGGGATCGAACCTGGATCTCCGGGGCTGCATTTGCTGCAAGGCAGCAACTCTACCGCTGTGCCACCGTGACCACACTTTATGTTCTACACAAGATTCCAGCATCATTCATTCTTTGTGACTGCATTCTACCGGAATGCTGCCGGGTTTAAGGGGGTGTTAGCTACAAGAAAGCAATGGACAGTTGCCTGATAACAGCTGGGAAGAAACTGTCCCTGAATCTGGAGGTGTGCGTTTTCACACTTCTATACTTTTGCCCGATGGGAGAGAGGAGAAAAGGGAGTGGCCGGGGTGTGACTGGTCCTTGATGATGCTGCTGGCCTTGCTGAGGCAGCGTGAGGTGTAGATGGAGTCAATGGAAGGGAGGTTGGTTTGTGTGATGGTCCACAATTCTCTGCGATTTCTCGCCATCTTGGTTGGGGCTGTTCCCAAAACTGTGATGCACCGCGATGAAATGCTTCTGTATTTGTCGCAACTGTAGAAGTTGGCGAGAGTTGTTGGGGATGTCCCAAACTTCCTAAGCCTTCTAAGGAAGTAGTCGTTGGCTTGCAGCCGAAGATGGGCTTTTGGAGTGGACTAGTGCATCAGGAAGAGGGTCCACCCTCACCCATCGGTGCCAGAGGCAATTCCAGCACCAATCTCACCCGAGCCAAGTCATCTCGGCCACTCCCAACATCCAATCCAGTCTGAGGAAGGGTTTCGGCCCGAAACGTTGCCCATTTCCTTCGCTCCATAGATGCTGCTGCACCCGCTGAGTTTCTCCAGCTTTTTTGTGTACATCCAATCCGGATCCATTTGCACTCCCGCTAGCACGAGTGGATTATCAGAGGAGCCAAGTGAGATCTTTCTTGACGTGAAAGTTGTCCCTCAGCCCCGGATGATAAACAATTCATAAAACCATGCAGTGGTTCCAACCAACCAGGAGCAGTGTTTCCAAGAGTCGGGTGACACTGTCAGCCTTAAGTGTGCGGTTTCCACGGCAACGGCCACAGGAGAATTTCAGCTCTGCTCAGATGCTTTTAGCCTCTCGTCACGGGGGCACCATGTACATCTATCTAACATGTACAGTACATCACTGTCTATAGCTCTCCTCTCCCTTGGCTCCCAGTCTGAAGAAAGGGTCTCGACCCCAAACGCCACCTATTCCTTTTCATCGCATGGTGCATGAGCTCTTTGCATGCACACTGGCACACATGCAACCTACATGCACCCATGCATGCATGCACTCTTCACGCACACACAGGCACATGCACCTCCATAAACATACACCCCACAAGCACAATTCTTGCATGCGTGTCTACCTATCCTTAAAGCATATTCAGTTAAAGTGCTGGATCTTTATATAGTTCTCTGGCAAGCAAGGCATTAAATAGACACAAAACGCTGGAGTAACTCAGCGGGTCAGATTGCATCTCTGGAGAAAAGGAATAGGTGACACTTCAGGTCATCCTTCACATCCGAAACATCACCTATTGCTTTTCTCTAGAGACGATGTCTGTCCGGCTGAGTTACTCCAGTTTTATGTGTCTATCTTAGATTTAAATCAGCATCTGCGGTTCCTTCCTAAATATTAATGCCCCTGTCATACTTAGGAAACCTGAACGGAAACCTCTGGAGACTTTGCGCCCCACCCAAGGTTTCCGTGCGGTTCCTGGAGGTTTTTGCCAGTCTACCTACCTGCTTCCACTACCTGCAACCTCCGGCAACCACCTGCAACCTCCGGGAACCGCACGGAAACCTTGGGTGGGGCGCAAAGTCTCCAGAGGTTTCCGTTCAGGTTTCCTAAGTGGGACAGGGACAACTCTCTTGAGTCTGGCTGTGTGGGATTTTCATGTTGAGACACTGGACTGACCAGGGAGAATCTTGCATCTTAAAACCTCGTCTAACCTGCGTAACTGGCATTTGGCAGTGACTGGGGAATCTCTGTAGACTGGATATATCCAGCCCCTTACATCACTTCTGAATGTATGCACCATATGTACGTTAGACACAAAAAAAAAACTGGATTTAGTAACTCAGCGGGCCAGGCAGCATCTCTGGAGAAAAGGAATAGGCGACGTTTTGGGTGTGGTCCAAAACGTCACCTGTTCTTTTTCTCCAGAGATGCTGTCTGACTCGCTGAGTTATTCCAGTGTTAACTCAGTAATGCCCCTGTCCCACTTAGGAAACCTGAACAGAAACCTCTGGAGACTTTGCGCCCCACCCAAGGTTTCCGTGCGGTTCCCGGAGGTTGCAGGTGGTGCAGGTAGAAGCAGGTAGGGAGACTGACAAAAACCTCTGGGAACCACACGGGTGCAAAGTCTCCAGAGGTTTCCGTTCTGGTTTCCTAAGTGGGACAGGGGCATAAGGCAGCAACTCTACCACTACTACAGTGTGCTGCCCAGTGATGGAAACTTTAGCCCCACTTCAGGGAATGAGAGCCAAATCCCCTCTCCATCAAGAAGATAAAGGAATTCCCATGGTACATACAACTTGTAGCAGCCTGATGGGCTTCTCCCTAATGAATTGTCATCAACTCGTCAAACAATCACAAAGAAAGCACACCATTGCCTCTGCTTCCTCAGAAGAATGAGGAGATTTGGTACATCACCAAACACTCTCTTGAACTTCTATAGGTGAGCAGGGGAGAGCATATTGAATGGTTGAATCATGGCCTGGTTCGGCACCCTGATTGCACAGGAATGTTGAAGATTGTGAAAAGTGGTGAACACTGCCCGGTCCATCACGGATTCTGACCTCCCCACCATTGAAGGGATCTACAGGAGTTGCTGCCTCAAAAAGGCACCCATCATCAGCAGACACCCACACCAGCCTGGCCACACTCTCATTTCACTCCTGCCATCAGGAAGAAGGTATAGGATCCTGAAAACTGTAACATCCAGGTTCAGGAGCAGCTTCTTCCCTACAACAATCAGGCTATTATACACGACCACCTCCAAATAAACGAAGGTAGACAAAAATGCTGGAGAAACTCAGCTGGTGAGGCAGCATCTATGGAGTGAAGGAAATAGGCGACGTTTCGGGTTGAGACCCTTGGGAGTCAGTCTACTCCACGACAGAAGGGGTGGAGTTGTACTGTTTGGTAGCCACAGGGAAGAAGGATCTCTTGTGGCATCCTGTGCTGCATTTTGGTAGAACCAGTCTGTTGGTGAAGGTGCTCCCCTGGTTGACCAGTGTGTCATGGGCACTCTGACTTCATCCCAACGGTTATAGCTACAGAGCAGCAGCTTTTCTCTAGCGCATTGTCAGCACCATAATACAGTGCATATTCACACCGCACCCTCGACCCCAGCGGATGTAGATGCGTGGAGACAGACTGCTGCGGTGCTGAGCTTGCACAGGCAGGCGCCCGACCCACAGGCTGCAGGGGATAAGTGGACGAGGACAGAGAACCACCCACTGTACTTCACAAAGCAATGTTAAATGCAGACGGGCGCACAATGCACAGAGGGGCCTGCATCATCTCTGGCCCACACAACACAGTGGCCTCATCTGACCCTAAACGCCATCCATCCCTTTCCTCCAGAGAAGCTGCCTGACCCGCTGAGTTAAGGGCCTGTCCCACTTGGGTGTTATTTGCGCATCATTTACTCATCACGATGCACGTGCGCTCATCGTGACGGGCACGTGATGTGCACATGGCGTGCATTACACGCGTGGCGAGGCCTGGTGGCGTAGGCCGTGACGTGCGGTTGCGCGCGGCGCCCCAGGTTTCTGGGATTCATGAAATCCTCACGCGCCACCTGCATGACACGCAAATGACGCCCGTGGGGCAGGCCCTTTACTCCAGCTTTCCGAGTCCATCTTCAGTTTAAACCAGCATCTGCAGTTCCGTCCTACACACTGGCCTCATTGTCTGTATTCATTGTCACCCAGGGCCACAGCGAACAATGGCCTGCTCCCTTCATCATCGTTACTTCTATTGCATATCTTTCATTCGTTCTGTATCTCATAGAAATTAGGTGCAGGAGTAGGCCATTCGGCCCTACGAGCCTGCACCGCCATTCAATATGATCATGGCTGATCATCCAACTCAGGATCCCGTACCTGCATTCTCTCCATACCCTCTGATCCCCTTGGCCACAAGGGCCACATCTAACTCCCTCTTAAATATAGCCAATGAACTGGCCTCAACTACCCTCTGTGGCAGAGAGTTCCAGAGATTCACCACTCTCTGTGTGAAAAAAGTTCTCCTCATCTCAGTTTTAAAGGATTTCCCCCTTATCCTTAAGCTGTGACCCCTTGTCCTGGACTTCCCCAACACCGGGAACAATCTTCCTGCATCTAGCCTGTCCAACCCCTTAAGAATTTTGTAAGTTTCTATAAGATCCCCCCTCAATCTCCTAAATTCTAGAGAGTATAAACCAAGTCTATCCAGTCTTTCTTCATAAGACAGTCCTGACATCCCAGGAATCAGTCTGGTGAACCTTCTCTGCACTCCCTCTATGGCAATCTCTCTCTACATCACCGTCTATTTCTCAGGATATGATCAGGAATAAAATTATAATCCAACCTCAATGTAAACAAGGCTCGAATGGAAAGGACCTTCACCTGTTTGGCAGCATTCCCTGGTTTCACTTCACGGGCGTCATTGCATTGGGCATCCAAAGCTGTGCCCTGGAACTGTCTGCCTGACTGAGGATGACTTAGTCACCCCCTCTGTTCATCCATCTCCCCTCCCCCCCGCCCATCACTCCCTTCCCCCCTCCTGCCCCCTTCCTTTCCTCCAACCCCCCTCCTTCAATCCACCCCACCCCTCCCTCTACACATACATTCCTCCCTTGGTCAATCCCCCACCTCCCCACTGCCCCCATAAGTAGATCATCCAATAGATGCTTTGAACTTTCTTTGGCAATGGTTGCAGTGCATGTCACAGCTTATTGGAGACACAAGAGACTGCAGATGCTGCAGACTGGAGCAACAAACCATCTGCTGGAGAAACTCAACGGGCTCAGGTAGCATCTGCCAGCAGTCCATAATGAACTGGAACCTCACCTGTCCTTTCCCCTCCACAGCTGCTGCCTGACCCACCGAGTCCCTCCAGCAGTTTGTTTGATCTCAGGGCTGATTAGATGGTTCTGAAGCTGCCTGCTTCATGCAAAGTTTACCAGAAGAGGGGAAAGAAAGTTGGACAGATTGTAGTCGGGAAGAGTAAGCTGCATCAGTCCAGTCTGAAGAAGGGTCCTGGCCTGAAACGTCACCCGTCCATATTCCCCAGAGATGCTGCATATATTATATATATATACACACACATATACATACACACATATATGTATATATATACACATATATATATATACACACACATATATATATACATATATATACATATATATATATATATACACACACACATATATATATATATACACACACACACACATATATATACATTTTTTTGGGTTTAAACCTGCCTGTATTAGAGAGTATTAAATATTAGATACAGCTCTTAAGAGGCAGCGGAGTTAAGGGATATGGAGAGAAGGCAGGAACGGGGTACTGATTGTGGATGATCAGCCATGATCACATTGAATGGCGGTGCTGGCTCCATGGTCTGAATGGCCTACTCCTGCACCTATTGACTATTGATAGAGAGACACAAACTGGAGTAACTCAGCAGGACAGGCAGCATCTCTGGAGAGAAGGAATGGGTGATGTTTCGGGTCGAGACCCTTCTTCAGACACTCACTCATTCCTTCTCTCCAGAGATGCCGCCCATCCCGCTGAATTACTCCAGCAATTTGTGTCCATCTTCGGTTCAAACCAGCATCTGCAGTTCCTTGTTTAAGAAGGAACTGCAGATGCTGGAAAATCGAAGGTAGACAAAAATGCTGGAGAAACTCAGCGGGTGCGGCAGCATCTATGGAGCGAAGGAAGTAGGCAACGTTACGGGCCGAAACCCTTCTTCAGAAACCCTTCTGCAGCTCATTCCTGCACAAGGAGAGGTTAGACAAAGTTGGATTGTTTTCTCTGGAGCGTCGGGGGCCAAGGGGAGACTTGAAAGTATCTAAAATTATACAAAAGGCCTAGAAAGGGTGAACAGTCAGAACCTTTCCCCTCGGGGGGGGGAAATATCAAAGACAAGGGGCCACAGCTTTGGGGTGCAAGAGGTAAAGCTTAAAAGAGATGTACGGGGCAGGTTTGTTTTTTTGCACAGAGGGTGGTGGGTGCCTGGAACACACTGTCGGGGGTGGTGGTGGAGGCAGATATGACAGTGGCATTTAAAAGGGTATTGGATAGACACAGGAATATGCAGGGACTAGAGAGAGATATCAATTATGTACAGGTCAACTTAATTTGTCAACGTGTTTTGGACGGACATTGGGGGCCAATGGGTCTGTTCTAGTGCTGCACTGTTCTACGTTTCAGATTATTGCTCTTTAAACTGTTGGAGTCAGTTTGCCAGCCAGAGGATTGAAGAAGGGTTTCAGCCTTTGCCCTTCGCTCCATAGATGCTGCCGCACCCGCTGAGTCTCTCCAGCACTTTTGTCTACCAGAGACAATGGCATCTCGCGTTCTGGTCACTTGCTAGTCTTCACGTCAAGCAGGACCAGTTGGAAGAGACTTCATTTACCCCCACACCTTCACCTGTACAGTATCACATCCAAGCCAATGTGTAAGAAAGAACTGCGGATGCTGGTTTAAATCGAAGGTAGACACAAAATGCTGGTGTAACTCAGCGGGACAGGCAGCATCTCTGGAGAGAAGGAATGGGTGAGGTTTCGGGTCGAGACCCTTCTTCAGCCTGCCTCAACTACCTGTTCTGGCAGCTTGTTCCATAGATTGCAGTGGGGGAAAAAGTGCCAACCTTTTCAGTCTCTCCCTATAACTCAAGCCCACGAGTTTTGGTATTGTCCTCATGAATCTTTACATCAACCATGCCAGCTTAATGGCATCCTTCAAGAGTCAAGTGCGTTTATTGTCATGTGTCCCAGATAGGACAATGAAATTCTTGCTTTGCTTCAGCACAACAGGATATAGTAGGCATAAATAAATACAGCAAGATGAGCCAGAAGTGCACATAATATTCTAACGTACTATCGCAACATTTAAGAAACATTTAGTCAGGTATATGGATAGAACAGCTTTGGCGGGATATGGGCCAAATGTGGGCAGGTGAGACTAGTGTAGATGAGGCATGTTGGCCTGAAGGCACAATTTCCACGCTGTGTGACTATGAAGTCTCCCACCAATGTTAGAACGTGATGTTCCACCTCTTGTTCGGAGAAGGTGGTGTTTCTTTGCACCAGGCTTTTTAATTTGGGTAATTTCCAAAGACATTTGCAAAGAGCATCTGTGATGAGCAATAGAACCTTGAAGGGGGCAACGTTGCCATGACACCAAACTCTCAAAACTCTGCAATTAGGATGGATAGGGAAGGGGGCCCCACGCAGCTATGCTCACTGCTCCCATCCGCTTTTACCTTTCATTAGTTTAGTTTGTAGATACATCAGCATGGAAGTAGGCCCACCAGCAGTCTGAAGAAGGGTCTCGACCAGAACCGCCACCCATTCCTCCTCTCCAGAGATGTTGGATGTCCCGCTGAGTTACTCCAGCATTGTGTGTCTATCTTCAGCCCTGGGAGTCCACACCGACCATTCATCACCCGTTTACACCAATTCTATGTTAGCCCACTTACTCCTCCACATTAGGCTCAATTAACCAACAAACCCGCACGCATTTGGGGTGAGGGTGGAAACTGGAGCACCGGGAACAAACCCAAATGGTCACAGGGGAAAAGTGCAAACTCCACACAGTGAGCACCCGAGGTCGGGATCGAACTCGCGTCAGGCGCTTGGAGGGCAGCAGCTTAGAAGTTACAGAGTCCACGCCAACCAGCAATCGCCCATAGACTAATACTATCCTACGCAGTGGACACAATTTACAGAAGCCAATTAGCCAACAAACCTGAGGTACACAAAAAAGCTGGAGAAACTCAGCGGGTGCAGCAGCATCTATGGAGCAAAGGAAATAGGCAACGTTTTGGGCCGAAACCCTTCTTCAGACTTCAGTTTTCCATCGCTCCATTTTCAGTTTTCAGTAAATTTTCAGTTTTCCTTCACTCCATAGATGCTGCTGCACCCGCTGAGTTTCTCCAGCTTTTTTGTGTACCTTCGATTTTCCAGCATCTGCAGTTCCTTCTGAAACACACAGCCTACAAACCTGAATGCGTTTGGAGTGGAGTGTTTGAGGAAACTGGAGCACCCAGAGGAAACCCACGAGGTCACGCGGAGAACGTACAAACTCCGTACAGACAGCACCCGTAGTCAGGATCGAACCTGGGCTCTGTGAGGCAGCAACTCTACCGCTGTGCCGCCCTCTGTCCTGCCCTACCAGCTATGCCACCCAAAGGAAATCTCACCCCCGTCAGGACTTGAACCCACTATCCCTGGCTTCAGAGGCCAGAGCCTTAACCATTAGGCCACTGGGGCTGCCTATTAATATTGCAGAAAGTAAACAATGAAATTACTCCAATCCATACACCCATTCCATTGTGTACATGTCCTGTCCTACATTGCATGAAGAATGTCATTGCACTATGCAGTAGATTTATGAAGCAGTGCCAGAAATGAGAGAAGGTTAGTTATGGATGGAGATTGACTTGACGGGACTTTTTCTATGTAACAGAAGGGAGGTTTAATTAAGGTGCAATACATCACACAGAGCCAAGGAAGAGGGGATGGAAAAGTCTTATATCACATCCTTGGGCAGCAACTAGGGACAAGGGTTTAGAGGGTCTGAAGAAGGATCTTGATCCAAAACGTCACGCACTCCTTCTCTCTAGTGTTGCAGCCTGTCCCACTGACTTACTCCAGCTTTTTGTGTCTATCTTGGGTTTAAAGATTGGTGGAGGGCTAAGAGTAGGTTATTTGACCCAGAGAGTGGCGGTATTGCAGAACTCAATGCCCAATACAGTGGCGGTGAAGCCAATGAGGTTGCTCATGCATAGAAACTACCTGAATATCAATGACCCAGAGGGCTACAGACCGCATTGGAAAACACGCGTGTTTTTCTCTCTCTCTCCCCCTTTCTCTCTCTCTCTCTCACCCCCTCCCCTTACTCTCTCCCTCCCCCTCCCTCTCCCTCCCCCTCCCTCTCTCCCCCTTCGCATGGGCACAGTGAGCAAATGACCAGGCTACACTGTGAGAAGGAACGGCAGATGCCGGTTTACACCATAGATAGACACAAAATGCTGGAGTAACACAGCAGAACAGGCAGCATCTCTGGATCGATGACGTTTTGGGTCAAGACCCTTCTTCAGACCCCGTCTGAAGGGTCTGCACCCGAAACGTCACCCACACCTTCTCTCCAGAGATGCTGCCTGACCTGATGTGTTACTCCGGCATTTTGTGTCTAAGACCAGGGGATGCTTCAGGTTAGTAAGACCATCAGACACAGGGTCAAAATTAGGCCATTCAGCATATCGAGTCTGCTCCGCAATTCTATCCCAATCCGATTCTCCTGCCTTCTCCCCAAAACCTTTGATGTCAATAGATGGACACATGGATGGAGTGTGAGTGGGGGAGGGGGGAGGGAGGGGGAGAGGAAGTGGAAAGGGGGGGGGGGGGGGAAGAGGGAGGGTGAGGGGTGAAGGGGGGGGGGAGTGGAAGGGGGGGGGGGGGGGGAAGTGGAAAGGGGGGGGGGGGGGGGAAGTGGAGGGGAAAGTGGGAAAGGGGGGGGGGAAGTGGAAGTGGAAAGGGGGGGGGGGGGAAGTGGAAAGGGGGGGGGGGGGGGAAGTGGAAAGGGGGGGGGGGGGGGGTGGAAAGGGGGGGGGGGGGAAGTGGGGGGGGGGGAAGTGGGAAAGGGGGAAGGGAAGTGGGGGGGGGATGGGGAAGTGGAAAGGGGGGGGAAGGGAAGTGGAAAGGGGGGGGAAGGGAAGTGGAAAGGGGGGGAAAGGGAAGTGGAAAGGGGGGGGGGGTGGAGGGGGGGGAAGGGAAGTGGAAAGGGGGGGGGGAAGTGGAAATGGGAAGTGGAAGGGGGGGGAAGGGGGGAAAGGGGGGGGAGGGAAGTGGAAAGGGGGGGGAAAGTGGGGGGGTGGAAAGGGGGAAGTGGGAAGGGGAAAAGGGGGGGGAAGGGAAGTGGAAAGGGGGGGGAAGGGAAGTGAGGGGGGGGGGGAAGTGGAAAGGGGGGGGGGGAAGTGGAAAGGGGGGGGGGGGAAGTGGAAAGGGGGGGGGGAAAGTGGAAAGGGGGGGGGGGGAGGGAAGTGGAAAGGGGGGGTGGGAAAGGGAAAGGGGGGGGGGGAAGTGGAAAGGGGGGGGGGGAAGGGGGGGGGAAGTGGAAAGGGGGGGGATGGGAAGTGGAAAGGGGGGGGAAGGGAAGTGGAAAGGGGGGGGGAAGGGAAGGAAAGGGGGGGGGAAGGGAAGTGGAAAGGGGGGGAAGGGGAGTGGAAAGGGGAAAGGGGGGGAAGGGAAGGGGAGGGGGGGAATGGAAGGGGAGTGGGGAAAGGGGATGGGAAATGGAAGGGGGGGAAGGGAAGTGGAAAGGGGGGGGGGAAAGTGGAAAGGGGTGGGGAAATAACTGCGTTCAAGGGCTAGCAGAGGAAGAGAGGGCCGAAGAGCCGCGTGTGGAATTGGGGCAACGTTTCAATGCAGAGTTTGCGGTGCACCGCCCCTGGAGACGGTGCAACCAACAAGACTCCTCCACCGGGGAAGACAAAGGCCGGGCTTGGCTTGTCTTGGCTTGTCTTGGCTCGGCAACGGTTTCATTTCCACCCGGGACTCACCTGCACCCTCCTTCTCCGGACTATGTCGGAGTCGTCCATCGCGACCTCAGGCAGCGGTCCTCCTCTGCATCTCAGGAAGACTCTCTCCTTGCAATCCTTCCCACCGCCAGGCAGTCGTCCACCAGCAACTTTTATCGCCTACAATCCCCGCCACATCCCTGCACCAAATGCAAAAATTGTAGATGTGTTTTTTTTTCCAGCGCTACTGAGCGGCAGCAGGCAGCGAAGAGAAAGCAGGAGTGGCAACGCAGGGGCGGGGAATCATCTGTTCTTTAAAGGCAGGGCAGGCATAGCCAAGCAAAACACAGCCACCCGGGTCAGCGTCCCAGCTCCAGAAGGTCCACCGCTCACCTGGTGTGTGAACATGGTTAAGATTCACATAGAAAGCTCCATTTCTGATCCTCTGCCGATCTCCTGGGCTGGTTGGCAACGCAGGGAGAAATCTGCCTTGATCTCATCTCATTGGAAGCCTCTATATACAAACACACACACTGTGTGAAATTAATATTGCTTTAAGAACAGCCCTTTGGATGCGCTGGCGACCGCTCTCCGAGTGTCCACACAAAACATGACTCAGGATTTTATGTTGGACTAGCTCTGAGCTCTATATACACACACACACACACACACACGGACAGACACAGGCAGGGAAATATATAACTCATCTGCCCGTCTGCCTCAGCAAGCCAATTGGAAAAAAGATCCCCCCTACCTTGACACCCTCTTAGGTCTTCATGCATTGGTCCCGAAGCCTGGATGTGCCGCCCCCTTTCACCACTCTCCCAGTTCAGAAAGCAATTCAATAACAATGATTAACCATTTCAATGCTGCAGGTTGCTTAAACATACAGTGCTTATGAAAGCCCTTGGAGAGATAGATAGATAGATAGATAGATAGATAGATAGATAGATAGATAGATAGATAGATAGATAGATAGATAGATAGATAGATAGATAGATAGATAGATAGATAATAGATAGATAGATAGATAGATAGATAGATAGATAGATAGATAGATAGATAGATAGATAGATAGATAGATAGATAGATAGATAGATAGATAGATAGATAGATAGATAATAGATAGATAACTAGATAGATAGATAGATAGATAGATAGATAGATAGATAGATAGATAGATAGATAGATAGATAGATAGATAGATAGATGCATCTTATGGAATGATGCTACACTCAACAATCATCTACCTCATTGGTGACCTCAGACTATCCTTGATCGGACTTCACTGGCTTCACATAGAAACATAGAAAATAGGTGCAGGAGTAGGCCATTCGGCCCTTCGAGCCTGCACCGCCATTCAATATGATCATGGCTGATCATCCAACACAGTATCCTGTTCCTGCCTTCTCTCCATACCCCCTGATCCCCTTAGCCACAAAGGCCACATCTAACTCCCTCTTAAATATAGCCAATGAACTGGCCTCAACCTTCACCTTGCACTAAACGTTATTCCCTTATCATGTCTCCATACACTGTGTTTGGCTCGATTGAACCGTTCTGTGGATAGACACAACATGCTGGAGTAACTCAGCGGGACAGGCAGCATCTCTGGAGAGAAGGAATGGGTGATGTTTCGGATCAAGACCCTTCTTCAGACTGATTGGCATGGACTCGGTGGGCTGAAGGGTCTGTATTCACACAATATCTCTAAACTAAACTAAACTGAGCTGCTGCCTCACAAGACAGTGACCTGGATTCAAACCTGACCTCCAGTGCTGTCTGTGTGGAGTTTGCGTGTACTCCCCGTGGCCGCGTGGGTTTCATTCAGGTGCTCCAGTTTCCTCCCACACAGGCAGTACCCGAGGTCAGAGTTGAAGCCAGGTCTCAGGGGCAGTGAGGCAGCAACTCCCCCAACTGTGTCACTGTGCTGCCTATACCAAACTTGACCGGTTCAGATACAAAGAAATACAGACACTGGTTAATACAGAAAAATATATAAAGTAATTCAGCAGGTCGGGCCGCATTGCTGGAGAACATGGATCGCTGACGTTTCAGGTCGAGGCCCTTCTTCAGACACGAAACCTCACCACGGTGGCACAGCGGTAGAGTTGCTGCCTTACAGCGAATGCAGCGCCGGGGACCCGGGTTCGAACCCGACTACGGGTGCATGTCTGTACGGAGTTTGTACATTCTCCCCGTGACCTGCGTGGGTTTTCTCCGAGATCTTTGGTTTCCTCCCACACCCCATAGACGTACAGGTTTGTAGGTTAATTGTCTTGGTAAATGTAAAAAATGTCCCTAGTGTGTGTAAGATAGTTTTAATGTGCAGACCCCCAGGGCAGAAGGGCCTGTTTCCGCACTGTATCTCTAAAAAAAAGATACAAAAAGTTGGAGTTACACAGTGGGCCAGGCAGCATCTCTGGAGAAAAGGAATAGGTGACGTTTCAGGTCAAGATCGTTTTATATCTATCTTCTGTTTAAACCAGCATCTGCAGTTCATCCCGACACACCTCACCTACCCATTTTCCTATAGTTATAGAGTGATACATTGTGGAAACAGGCCCTTCGGCCCAACACGCCCAGACTGGCCAACTTGTCCCAGCTGCACTAGTCCCACCTGCCTGCGTTCGGTCCATATCCCTCCAAACTTGTCCTATCCATGTACCTGCCTAACTGTTTCTTAAACGTTGGGATAGTCCCAGCCTCAACTACCTCCTCTGTTGCATACACCCACCACCCTTTGTGTGAAAACGGTACCCCTCAGATTCCTATTAAATCTTTTCCCCTTCAAGTTCTCTGCAGATGCTGCCAGGCCCGCTGAGTAAATCCAGCACTTTGTGCTTTTTTGATTAAAAAAGTTCGTCTGATTCCTCTCCTGTGAGACAACTAGGAATATTTCACCTTCTCAAAAGTACTGTATAAATGAAAAATAATTACTGAGGGGGTGGCTTCAGTGAAAGTGACACCTGTTGTCAATGTTCCTGCCACCCCATCTGTCAAGTGGAACACTGACTCGATACAAATCACAGCATTTTGTCAGGGAACATAAAGATTAACGTTGACATGTTTTTTCTTGAATGTTTTAGTTTGCGTGAATATTTTTAGTTAAACAGCAAACACCGATGACGTAACTGAGAGAACGAGCTGGAGGGAGTTACCGAGAAATGTTGGGTGAACTACTTAAATTAGCATCAGCGGGTGCAATTAATCCAGGATGCTTCAGTGATAGGTTGTGGGAAGTCAAGTCAAGTCAAGTCACATTTATTTCTATAGCACATTTAAAAACCAACTCTCGTTGGCCAAAGTGCTTTACATTGGTGGAGGTACTAATGTTATACAACTGTGGTTCATAGATTAAGTACATACATAATCTATGAACCAATGTTGTGTAACGTTAGTACCTTCACCAGGAAGGAACTGCAGATGCTGCTTTACACCGAAGGGCCAATTTCCACACTCTATGTCTAAACTGACCTAAAGTTGAACAGTCTGAAGCAAAGATCCTATAGCAAAGCTTTGCTATAGGATCTTTGGTCTGAAGAGCCCACTGATTGTGTATGACCCACTGAGTTACTCCAGCATTTTGTGTCGAAACTTTGGTGGCTCAGGAGAAGAGGGAATACTCAGTGATCACACGATCCCCACGAGGTAGCTCTGACCATGAATCACTGCAGAATTTTAAGGTGGGGTTACGGGCTGGAGTCACAGAGACAGGTAAGAGTTAAAACCATCAATTTAATTAGCAAACATCGGTCTCTGTAACGTGACAGCCACGCAGCTGATTTAATCAGAGAATGGACCCAGCTCGGGAATGCAAGTCAGTGCTGTGAAATAAAAATCAATATCTCTACATCATTTCCCAGCACATCGTTTCGTGCCAAGGAAACAGCATCCCTGCTAATGAAAAATGTCATTACCATTCCATTCATGCTGCTCTGCCGTCGGTCACTCGCTGAGACAGACGCTAACCCAGTCTTTATCTTGGGTGCAAAGGCTAGATTGAAGAGATTACTTCACAACTGAGCCCCATGGATGTCGTTTGCAGTATCCACGACCAACGCGCGTCTTCATTTTCCTTCTCCTGCACACACTGAGACTCACGGTGATCAAGCATGTGGGACTCGCGTTGTCCAGAGTGTCATGTGTTTGATTAGTGCATGCGTCAGTGGTTGTGTGGAGAAGGCAGGAGAAGGAGAGATAGATCAGCTATGATTGAATGGCAGAGTAGACTTGATGGGCCAAATGGCCTAGTTCTGCTCCTATCACTTGTGAACATGAGTCACCAAGAATCACAAGTGTTTAATTGTGATGGGTACCTAAGGGAGCAATGGAACACTTACTTGCAGTAGCACAACAGGTCTGTAAATGCAATACACATAGATCATATGAGGAAAGATTGAAAAGACTAGGCTTGTATTCACTGGAGTTTAGAAGGATGAGGGGTGATCTTATAGAAACATATAAAATTATAAAAGGACTGGACAAGCTAGACGCAGGAATACTGTTCCCAATGTTGGGTGAGTCCAGAACCAGGGGCCACACAGTCTTAGAATAAAGGGGAGGTCATTTAAGACTGAGGTGAGAAAAAACTTTTTCACCCAGAGAGTTGTGAATTTGTGGAATTCCCTGCCACAGAGGGCAGTGGAGGCCAAGTCACTGGATGGATTTAAGAGAGAGTTAGATAGAGCTCTAGGGGCTAGTGGAGTCAAGGGATGTGGGGAGAAGGCAGGCATGGGTTATTGATCGGGGATGATCAGCCATGATCACAATGAATGGCGGAGCTGGCTCGAAGGGCCGAATGGCCTCCTCCAGCACCTATTTTCTATGTTTCTATTATATCAGAGAATATATTATATTATATTATATTATATAATATACCAAGAGAAGTGCAATAAATAAAAATATATATATATGTGTGAAAAAAAGCCTGAAGTCCATGGTGTATGAAGACACTGTGGCACATAGGGATGAGTTTGTGGGTGTCTCGTAGTTGCTACGTGACATCCACGAACTCCTACGGACCTGCTACGGACATTCTCCGAGTTCGAATCAGGGGAAAACTCTGGAGAACTGTTGAATGACCTCGTACAGTGGGACAGGCCCTTAAGGAAGCAGGGAAGAGTGCCTTCAGACTCATTGTTCCTGTATTTATAATACTTTGATTTTCAGATAGAACAGTTGTGCGATGGAGCTTCGGCCAGGAGTAGCCAACAGTCCTTGTTGGCTGAACCATTGGGATGAGAGCAAGTGATGGAAACCAGGAACAGGGCAGGGTGGAAGCTAGGTTTAGTTTAGTGATACAGCATGAAAATAGGCCCTTCGGCCCAATGAGTCCATGTTGGCCACTAGTTGTATCCTACACACGAGAGACAATTTACAGAGACCAATAAGTCTTCAGATCCTCGCGGCTTTGGGATGTGGGAGAAAACGGGGGGGGGGGGGGGGGGGGGGGGGGGGGGGTGGGGGCAGGGGGGTGTACCTGGAGGAAACTCACGTGGTCACAGGGAGAGCATGCAAACTCCGTACAGGCAGCACCCGAGGTCAGGTTCGAACCCGGGTATCTGGCCTAGTGCCACCCCGAATTGTGAAAAAAAATTTCCCTCTGTTCAACTGTATAGAATTTTGTTTTCTCTAATATATACAGTATAACCCTTCCCCCTTCCTTTCTTAATGAGTAGTCTAGGGACAGAGACAGAAGCCTTGAAACATCTCATCAAACGTTTCCATAGCTGCAGCTGACTTGTAAATATAGCCACACTTGCGTTTTACATGCCTTGTACTGCAAAGTTGATGTCAATGTTTAATCAAATTTCAGCTCCAAGTATTTTCCACTTGCCCCCCCGATTAAGATAGAGATGATTGTATTGCTTGCAGTTCTCAATAATCAAAATGACAAGCATCTCTTCCAAGCAATCTGCCTCCCAAATGGCTGGTGTTGTGAAATTAGGCAGAATGCCAAGATTAAAGTGCTTCATGCATCATCTGCAGTAAACACAAGAAAGTGAAGGTGACTAATGATTACTGCACTCGTGGGGAGAGTCAGGGCAACTCACGGTTGAGTAATAGGCATGGGAGACAGATAGACCTTCTGAAGATGCCTTTGCTTATCTCTAGTGGAGAAGGAAGGACTATCTTCCTGGAGATTCAACCAACTGAAGGGGGCAAGATCAGAGAGTGAATCAGGAGATCTTGGGCTCCAAGTCGGCAGCGGTAGAGTTGCTGCCTTACAGCGGCAGAGACCCAGGTTCGATCCTGAGTGCTGGTACTGTCTGTATGGAGACTTACGTTCTCCCCATGACCTGCGTGAGTTTTCTCCAGGATCTCCAGTTTTCTGATTTACTCCAGACACAAAATGCTGGAGTAACTCAGCGGGACAGGCAGCATCTCTGGAGAGAAGGAATTGGTGATGTTTCGGGTCAAGATCCTTCCCCCGTTTCCATGCTGTAGGACTCTGGCTGTTTCACTTGTAGAGTGGTGCCACCAAGTGGCCACTACATTTAACTGCTTGACGTTGACATTGTACCCAATGCCAACTGAAAAAGTACATATGGAATGGATAAAGCTCTCTCCACTCTTGCTCCTCCAGGTAACAATGTCTTGACTGATCTAAGCACCTTCCTGCCAGATATCCTGATGCCTTTATGTTCCCTGTGTAGGAAGGAACTGTTCATCCTGGTTTTAGAAGTCTCAAGAAGGGTCTTGACCCAAAATGTCACCCATTCCTTCTCGCCAGTAATGCTACAACCAGCCAACATGTCCCAACTACACTAGTCCCACCTGCCTGCGCTAGGTCCATGTCCTTCCAAACCAGTTCTATCCATGTACCTGTCTAAATGTTCCTTAAACATTGGGATAGCCCCAGCCTCAACTACCTCATCTGGCTGCTTGTTCCATACACCCACCGCCCTTTGTGTGAAAAAAGGGTGGTGGATGGATGGCCTGTAAAACTAAATATGTGAAAAAAAATCAGTAGGTCAGGCAGCATCTATGAAAAGAGCAGGATTAAAGCACTCAATCACCATGCATCATAGTTTGGGAAAATGCACAAGGGGCTGTCCCACTTTCACAACCTAATTCACGACCTCTGCCGAGTTTGCCCTTGACTAATACTCGCAGCATGGTCGTCACGAGGTCATAGGTAGGTTGTAGCAGTCCATAATGTTAGTCGTGGGTACTCGTGGCATCAAGTAGGTCGGGGCGTTTTTTCTAGCCTGATGAAAAATGTCCACGAGTAAAAAAGGTCGTGAATTAGGTCGTGAAAGTGGGACTGGCCCTTTAATTGGAGCTGTCTGTTTAATTGTCGTAGGTAAGCAGGAGACTGCATGGAGCTGTCCCTGGTGCTGGAACAGACTGGTATATAACCATGGTGCTGAAACATCCTTTAGCCTTTACTTCAGAGCTGCTGCATGTAAATAGGCTCTTTAGCCCACCGTGCCTGCGACAACCAGCGGCCACCCCACACACTAACACTATCCTACACACTAGGGACACTACACAATTTAACCAAAACCAATTAACCTATTAACCTATATTTCTTTGTGGGGTGTGGGAGGAAACCGGAGCACCCGGAGAAAACTCACGCAGTCACAGTGAAAATGTACAAACTCCGTACAGAGAGCGCGTGTAGTTAGGATTGAACACAGGTCTCTGCCGCAGTGAGGCAGCAACTCTACCGCTGCGCCACAAACATACATTCAGAATCATAGAATCATCAGCTCACCCCATCTTTCTTTACTAATCCCATTTACCAGTGCCTTATCTGTAGACATCTCTGCCTCAGTGATTCACGCACTCGATTAGTTGCTTCTTAATGTTGTGAGAACTATCTCGCCATCATTTCATTGATTCCAAACTCCAAATTTGTTTCATCGATCTGCTCCTTACTCCTTTTTACTCTTTACCTTAAACTCATGCGTCTGGTTATACACAGCCCTGCTGTGGAGATTAGTCTATGGTATCAATTTTGTACCCTTTCACTCAAGGGAGAGTTAGATAGGGCTCTCAAAGATAGCGGAGACAGGGGATATGGGGAGAAGGCAGGAACGGCATACTGATTGGGGATGATCAGCCATGATCACATTGAATGGCGGTGCTGGCTCGAAGGGCCGAATGGCCTACACCTATTGTCTATTGTCTATTGTCAATGCTCCCCCCATTCTAAGTAAAGGAAACCCAGTTGATCCCATTTTGCTTCATGATAGAGGCAGTTCACCCAAGCCACAACTGGATGTGTCTCCTCTCCACTAACTCCAGAGCAACCAAACTCTGCACGTCCTGTACCTAATTAAACCTGAACATAATGTTCCAGATGTGGCCTCGCCAATGTTTCACAATGTTGTACATAACTGCCCTGTTCTTATATTCCATGCCTTGGCTAATGAAGGTTAGCATCCTGTATGTTTTCTTTTCCACCCTATTTAATTATACATATCTTCATGAATTATTGGAATTTACTTGAAGGTTTTTCTCTTCCTCGATATTCCTCAGGTCCTATCTTTATTTGACCTTCCAAAATGTATCGTGTTTTTGTACCTATCATAATTAAATTCCATCTGCCGTTGCTCTGCCCAATTCACGGGTTGAGCATCTTTCTACATCCTGAGGGGGCAACGTTTAAAGGAGATGTGCAGGAAAAGGTTCTGACTGTCTACCCTGTCTCTGCTACTTCTAATACTACTTCCACCAGCCACTACTTCTCATCTGTTGCATAGGGGGTCACTATAGGTCGGCACGGTGGCGCAATGGGTAGAGTTGCAGCCTTACAGCGCTTACAGTGCCAGGGACACTGGTTCGATCCTGACTAAGGGTGCTGTCTGTACGGAGTTTGTACGTTCTCCCCGTGATCCCGTGGATTTTCCCCGAGATCTTCGGTTTCCTCCCACACTCCAAAGCCGTACAGGTTTGTAGATTAATTGGTGTAAATGTAAAAATGTCTCGAGTGTGTGTGTGTGTGTAGGATAGTATTAAAGTGCGGGGATCGCTGGCCGAAGGGCGTGCTTCCACACTGTATCTCTAAACTAAACGACTTAGGAAAGACACGGAACTGCAGATGCTGGTTTACAAAAAAAAAGGACAAAAGTGCTGGTGCAACACTGATGGTCAGGCAGCATTTCTGGAGTATTGATCACACTGTCCCATGTGCCAATCCACCACAAAAGGGCAGAGCTATTGCTCTCTGCCAATGGAATTATAACGTTGGCACTGAGAACTGGGGGAATTTATTGAATGCTTCCTCTATCAATCTGAGCATCCTTAAGTCAACTGATCTAATGCGTAAAGGATGTAGAAGAGGAAGCAATTGATGTGAAATGTGCCATGAGGGCAGATACTCTGTAAATAAAGAAAGGAGGATGACAGGTCAGTTATGTTTGGTTTACTGATTTAGCACCGATATACTTTCATCTGCGTATGAATTGGATTTCCATCCATTCATAACTTGTTTAGTTTGGTTCAGAGATACAGCACAGACACAGGCCCTTCTGCCCACCGGGTCCGCATCGACCAGCGATCCCCACACATTAACACTATCCTACACACACCAGGGACAATTTTACACATGCACCAAGCCAATTAACCTACAAACCTGTACGCCTTTGGAGCGTGGGAGGAAACCAAAGATCTCGGAGTAAACCCACGCGGTCACGGGGAGAACGTACAAACTCCGTATAGACAGCACCCGTAGTCGGGATCGAACCCGGGTCTCCGATGCTGCAAGCGCTGTTAAGCCCCTGTCCAACTTATGAGACCTGAACGGCAACCTCTGGTGACCTTGCCCACCACCCAAGGTTTTCACGAGGTCACCGGAGGTTTTGGTCACTCTCCCTAATGGTCGAAACTGGTCTCCGTATGGTCGAGACTTCATCTCGGTTTCTGCTATTTTTTCATCATGATTAAAACCGGCCTCGACTAAAAATAGGTTGCCGTTATCATTATTTAGTCACAGGTCTAGTTGAAGCTGGTTTTCTTCATAGTCGAGGAAGGTTTTCAACATGTGTGGGAGGTGGTAGGAGGTGGTAGGAGGTTGCAAGGTCACCAGAGGTTGCTGTTTAAGTCTCCTAAGTGGGACAGGGGCTTAAGGCAGCGACTCTACCTCTGCGCCACTGTACCACCTTGTTCTGTGAAATCGCACTTTCTCATCTTGCAGAGGCCAATGAATCTACAAAGATCTGCATGTCTTTGGGATGTGAGAGGAAACCAGAGCACCCGGAGGAAACGCACGTGGTCACAGGGAGAACGTGCAAACACCATGCAGACAAAATCCAAGGTCATAATGGAAGCGGGGTCTTTGGCTCGGTGAGGCAGCCCGAATGAGTGATAGAATGACGCAGTGGCACAGTGGTACAGCAGGTGGAGCTGCTGTCTCACTACCACAGAGACCCAGGTTCGATCCTGACCTCGGGTTAGAGATTAGAGGTAAGCTTTTAGGAGAAACCGGTTAGGATGGGGTTGTTTCTCTGGTGGCCGAGGAGCGATTTAACGAGTTTATCTGAAATTACTGGACAGAGGGCGAACAAAATACTTAATTCTTGACAATAATGGGGACCCTTAGAATTAAGGAAATTAGTGGAAGGATTCGGGGAGATGGTCAAGGAAAAATGTTTCCAGTGATGAGTGAGTGTTCATAAGCATCAGTGTTCATAAGTTCATAAGCTATAGAAGTAGAATTAGGCCATTCCATTGTGAATCTGGAACTCACTGCTCGAGAGGCTGATGGAGGCAACATTTTAAACACTTCCCATGTTTAAAATGACTCAGACAGCCCTAGCCTTAGGACTAAGTGTTGAGAGATGGAGTTAGCCTAAAGTCTGCTTACGTCTAGCATGGGCTTGATGGGCTGAGCGGCCTTCTTTTGCTTTGTGTCTTTCTCTGCTTCAATGACAGAAAGAGTTGTCTTGAGATTGCATGACTCTAACTTTATGTCAACCAGACCTACATTCTTCCCACCATAATACACATAGAAATTGCCAAAAAGGTCACACAGCATCTGTGTAGAAACATATCCAACATGTTTCTGCTGTTAAAACATAGAAACATAGAAAATAGGTGCAGGAGTAGGCCATTCGGCCCTTCGAGCCTGCACCGCCATTCAATATGATCATGGCTGATCATCCAACTCAGTATCCTGTACCTGCCTTCTCTCCATACCCCCTAATCCCTTTAGCCACAAGGGCCACATTCAACTCCCTCTTAAATATAGCCAGTGAACTGGCCTCAACTACCTTCTGTGGCAGAGAATTCCACAAATTCACCACTCTCTGTGTGAAAAATGTTTTCCTCATCTCGGTCCTAAAAGATTTCCCCCTTATCCATAAACTGTGACTGCTTGTTCTGGACTTCCCCAACATCAGGAACAATCTTCCTGCACCTAGTCTGTCCAACCCCTTAAGAATTTTGTAAGTTTCTATAAGATCCCCCCTCAATCTTCTAAATTCTAGCGAGTACAAGCCGAGTCTATCCAGTCTTTCTTCATATGAAAGTCCTGACATCCCAGGAATCAGTCTGGTGAACCTTCTGTGTACTCCCTCTATGGCAAGAATGTCCTTCCTCAGATTAGGAGACCAATCTGGTCGAATCTGTTATGTCCAGATTCTGCAAGGTTTATTGCAATTCAATTCTATTTTTCCCATTTCCAGTTCTGTTTGGACCAATAAAGAATAACTATGCGATGAAGGTTTTGAAGGAAGGGCCGATTATTTAACGCCTTCCCTGAGTCTTTCTAGGTTCAGTTCTAGGTTAAGTCCAGGAGTATCAGCAACCAATACATTGCATTATCATAACTAGCACAGCAGAGGGCAGTAGTGATCCACCAGGTGTGAGCCCCACCAGCATCCCAATCTAGATCATCACCTTCTGGACCAAAGACATCTCGGCCCCTCTCTGTGTCTGCACTGCACAAGATGACATTTCCTTGCCTGAGTTCAAATAAAGCAGAGCATTGTTTGGATATTGCACTACAGGGCTTATAAACTCCTTACAAAAATAAAGTCCTGGTCTTCTTAAGTTGTTCATCATCAGATACCCACATCTCCCTGGGCCATGCTCTCATTTCACTCCTGCTTTCAGGAAGAAGAGTCAGTCAAGTCAAGTCAGATTTATTTATCACATACACAATAATGCAGTGAAATGAACTTGCCAACAGTTGTACAATAAACAAAAAGAACAAATAATATCGAATAAAAATGGACACAGACATCCACCACATCATTCATCACTGTGATGGAAGGCACAAAGTTGAGCCAGTCCTCCTCCATTTTCCCCAGTGGTCGGGACCACAACCCTCCACAGTCACCGCTGTGGGCGTCCAGATGTGCAGACAAGGTAAAATGCCCCTGTCCCACTTAGGAAACCTGAACGGAAACCTCTGGAGACTTTGCGCCCCACCCAAGGTTTCCGTGCGGTTCCCGGAGGTTGCAGGTGGTTGCCGGAGAGGTTGCAGGTAGTGGAAGCAGGTAGGGAGAACTGACAAAAAAAACCTCCGGTAACCGCACGGAAACCTTGGGTGGGGCGCAAAGTCTCCAGAGGTTTCCGTTCAGGTTTCCTAAGTGGGACAGGGGCATTAAGTCCTGAATCGGTGCTTCCTTACCGCAGACCGCGGCTTCAAGATGGTGTAGGCTGCATACCAGCGGTCAAAGGAGCCTGAAACGGTAACGTCCAGGTTCAGCAACAGCTTCTCCCCTACAACTATCAGGCTATTAAACACGACAACCTTGAAACAAACTCCGAGCTACATAAACTTGGGGGCATTATTTTTGTCTTGGCAATCTTAATGTTTGTTTATATATCTAAATATATAAATCTGGCTTCTGCAGGTCACGGGGAGAACGTACAAATTCCGTACAGACTGCACCCGTAGTCAGGATCGAACCTGGGTCTCTGATGCTGTGAGGCAGCAATTCTGCCACTGCGCCACCAATCTTCCCTGTATAATATTGATCTGGTGCTGTGAATTAAATTAAAATTGAATCTGAATCTGAATCTGAATCTGAATGTGCCTCAGTTCTTCCTGATAATCAAACTGACTGCTCCTGTCTGAGCAAAGCTGCCTAAAATGAACCCTTATTGAAAATCTTCCTGCACGCATCTCCGCTCATCAATAAAAGATAACTTTCACCTATTTGATGCAGCTCTCCGTCCCAGTATGTCATATGGTATGACACGGATGAGATGGAGTCATTCAGCTCACTCTAGGAATACTCGGGATGTGACAAGCAAAAATGATTTGCAATCTAATCCTTTTACTGTGGTCGACCAAATCTGTGGGATACAGTGTGTCTCTCAGCCCTAGACCAACAGTAGCATAATCATCGCTACCTCCTCTATGGCTTTAGACAAGAGATTCTCTTGCATAATACAAGGATTTTTAGCACCACACCAACTTTAGACATGGAATAGCAAATACCAAAAGCTATTGGCATTTCTATGCATCCAAACCACACAGTATTTTCCATGGGGTAGCGGTAGAGTTGCTGCCTTACAGCGCAAGAGACCAGGGTCCGATCCTCACTACGGGTGCTGTCTGCACAAAGTTTGTACGTTCTCCCCGTGACCCGCGTGGGTTTTCTCCAGGTGCTCCGGTTTCCTCCCACACTCCAAAGGCGTACAGGTTTGTAGGTTAATTTGCTTTGGTAAAATTGCATCCTGCACACTAGGGACAATTTACAAAAGCCAATTAACCTACAAACCTGCACATCTTTGGACTGTGGGAGGAAACTGAAGCATCCGGAGAAAAACGCACGCACGTGCAAACTCCGCACAGACAGCACCCGTAGTTAGGATCGAACCGTGGTATTAGGGGCTGTAAGGCAGCAACTCTGCTGCTGTGCCACTGTGCCATTTAACTTCACACCCAAGAGTTAACATGATGAACAGTGTATCTTGCCATGGGGGTGATGGTCTAAGTCTTGTGGCCTTGGATGGAGACGTAAGCTCACAATCTTCTAAGTCAGAGACGCGAGAATCTCGCAATGAGTCAGTGTTTGTCTTAGCCTTGCTATAATGATAACGTTATTAGGCCTTGGCAAGATCGAACCAGGGTCTCTGGTGCTGTAAGGCAGCAACTCGACTGCTGCACCACTCTTAAATGCTGCTTGAAGGCACATGGAATGATATTCATTAGTCAAGGAGCAGGTGCAACCAAGTCAGAACTCTTTACTACATTAGTTTGGTTGTGTACAATTCTGGTCACGTTACGGAAAGATGTGATTGAGTATTGGGATCATACGAAGTTATATGAGCACTGGGGAATCTGAGGAAATATTGGACAGGTGGCTTGGGGTTATTTACAGAGGCCACTCAACTTACAAACATACACGTCTGTGCAATGTAAAGGGAAACCGCAGCAACTGGAGACATTCTTGCTATTGAGGGAGTGCAGCGTAGGTTTACAAGGTTAATTCCTGGGATGGCGGGACTGTCATATGCTGAGAGAATGGAGCAGCTGGGCTTGTACACTCTGGAGTTTAGAAGGATGAGAGGGCACCTAATTGAAACATATAAGGCCATTTTATTTGTTAAGGGCTTGGACACAATTTAGCACAAAAAAAAACAAGAGGCAGAAAAAACATGTTCCCGATGTTGGGGGGGGTGGGGGGAATAGGTGAACCTGCGGGGCTACACAGTTTAATACAATAAGGAGTAAGTCAGTGCATGTTAGAACGTAGAGACGAGGAAAGCAACTGAGGTTTTGTTAAGGGCAGAGAGTTGTGTTAAGGGCTTGGACACGCTGAGGAATTCTCGATGTTTGGGCAGTCCGGAACCAGGGGCCAGTTTGGAGGCAGGTCATTTTGGATGCTACTTTTTCTCACAGAGAGAGCTAGATGCCTCAGGGGGCTCAGGTTTAAAAGAGCTAGATAAATATAACGGAGTCAGGGGATATGGGGAGAAGGCAGGAACGGGGCACTGATTGGGGATGATCAGCCATGATCACATTGAATGGCGGTGCTGGCTCGAAAGGCCGAATGGCCTACTCCTGCACCTATTGTCTATTGTCTATAAAACACACGCAGTCACAAGGAGAATGTGCAAACACCACACAGACAGCACCCGAGTTCAGGATTGTAAGGCAGCAACTCTACCGCTGTGCCACTGTGCTGCCCGGCCAGCTCTACCAACTGTGCCACTCTAAGAAAAACTCACCCCAGGCGGGACTGTGTAATTCTGTACAGACAGCACCCCTGGTCAGGATCGAACCTGGGTCTCAGTCGCTGTCAGGCAGCAAGTCTACCAGCTGCCCCACTGTGTCACCCACATATTGCTGAGCACAGCGTAGAACTCGGGATCTTGTGATCTGCAAAACTGTCACAAGCTAACATTTGCAACGAGGACACAAGGGATTTGCCTGGTGACGTCGGATCTTTCCCATCGGAGTAACAAACGATAAAAGTCTCTGTCAGCCCTCGCCCAAATATCCCCTCGGGAACACAGTGAATGGATAAATAGATTCCTAAGTCATCTCCGTCAGTGGAGAGTTCTTCAGCAATCTCATCCCAAGACACATTTTGGCCTTGAACCCATACCCGTTTATTGTCCATTTTGGCAATGCCAACTCACGCAGCCCAAGTATTGGAGACTGGAGGAACTGCAGATGCTGGAATCTTGAGCAAAACACTGAGTGCTGGAGTAACTCAGCGGGTCAGGCAGCATCTGTGGGGGGAATGGAGAGGTGGTGTTTTGGGTCGGGTTAATTCTCTCCCAGATATTGGTCCCCTAAATCTCTTGTGCAGTCCCGAGCAGGTGGGGTTGTCAGAGGGGTTCACATTGGATGAGATGTCAAACTGAGGCCCTTGTTTATACTCTTGGGTGAATAGAACATTGAACATAAAACATAGATCATTGCACTTAGAACATAGAACAGTACAGCACAAGATCGGGCCTTGATCCATGTTGTTGGTGCCAAACATGAGACCCAGTTAAACTGATCACATCTACCTGAACACTATCCATATCCCACTATTCCCTGCACTTCCATGTGCCAATATAAAAGCCTTTAAAACGCCACTATCGCATCTGCCTCCACCACCATCCCCAGTCCCTGCCACCACCCTCTGCTTAAAAAAAATAGATGCAACCGTTTCCAATGCCTTATTGTGAAGACTTAATTATGGCCCTGTCCCACAGTACGAGTTCATTCTAAGAGCTCTCCCGAGTTAAAAAAAAAATCTGGGTGGTGTGACTTGAGGAACAAGCACTGAGTAGGGAGATAGATACAGAAAGCTGGAGTAACTCAGCGGGACAGGCAGCATCTCTGGAGAGAAGGAATGGGTGACGTTTCGGGTCGGGACCCTTCTTCAGACCGGGCAGGGAGAGCTCCACGTGATCTTTTACAGTCACCTTGGAAGGCAGCCCGAGGTTTGGTTCAATGTCTCATGCCATGATGCTGTAGCCTCATGTTAGACATGCCGCCATTTATTGTCCTTCCCTCATTACCCTGAAGTGAGGAGAGAGCTTAGAGCAGTGGTTCCCAACGAGGGGCGTACGCCCCACAGGGGGGCAATTTGATTTTTAAGGGGGGCAATTGAGCGCGACTGAGGAGGTCTGGGTCCAAATTTTCAATTTTTATTTTTTTGGATTTTCCATCAGGTAAACATATGTAGTTTATGTTTCAGATGTTATTTTGAGTAAATAATTTTTTGGGGGTAAAAAAGGTCTTTATTGTGTAGTTAGTACATAATCACCGCGCCATCGCTCTTCATGCACGTCGCACGAAGCGCGCGAGGTCATGGGAGAACCTTATTTATTGAATTGGATTTAGAAGTTCACTTTTTAAATGATAAGAATTATATATCACCACATGGGGGGGGGGGGGGGGGGGGGATTTTAGAGGTGATTAGGTGGGGCATGGTGAAAAAAGGTTGGGAACCATTGGCTTAGAGTCTAACTCTTCAGTGAGAGTGGAGTCATCTGGGCTATATCAAGCAAGGACAACTTATCTCCAGACCCAAAACATCCCCCATTCCTTTTTGGATGATCAGCCATGATCATATTGAATGGCGGTGCAGGCTCGAAGGGCCCAATGGCCTACTCCTGCACCTAATTTCTATGTTTCTATGTTTCTATGTTTCCTTTTCTCCAAAGATGCTGCCTGACCGGTTGAGTTAAGGGCCCGTCCCATTGTGCGAGCTAATTCAAGAGCTCTCCTGAGTTTAAAGATAAATCAAACTCGTGGTAAGCACGTAGAATGTAGTGGGTACATCGGAGCTCGGGACGTCTCTTAGAGGCTCGTCACGCTAACGGCAGGTACTCGGGAAACGTGGAAACCTCGTGAAGATTTTTCAACATGTTGAAAAATGTCCACGAGAGCCCCGAGTACCGACGAGTGGTCATTACCGTAATTCTCCAAGTTCGAATCAGGGGAAACATAGAAACATAGAAATTAGGTGCAGGAGTAGGCCATTCGGCCATTCGAGCCTGCACCGCCATTCAATATGATCATGGCTGATCATCCAACTCAGTATCCCGTACCTGCCTTCTCTCCATACCCTCTGATCCCCTAAGCCACAAGGGCCACATCTAACTCCCTCTTAAATATAGCCAATGAACTGGCCTCGACTACCCTCTGCGGCAGAGAGTTCCAGAGATTCGCCACTCTCTGTGTAAAAAAAGTTCTTCTCATCTCGGTTTTAAAGGATTTCCCCCTTATCCTTAAGCTGTGACCCCTTGTCCTGGACTTCCCCAACATCGGGAACAATCTTCCTGCATCTAGCCTGTCCAACCCCTTAAGAATTTTGTAAGTTTCTATAAGATCCCCTCTCAATCTCCTAAATTCTAGAGAGTATAAACCAAGCCTATCCAGTCTTTTTCTTCATAAGACAGTCCTGACATCCCAGGAATCAGTCTGGTGAACCTTCTCTGCACTCCCTCTATGGCAATAATGTCCTTCCTCAGATTTGGAGACCAAAACTGTACGCAATACTCCAGGTGTGGTCTCACCAAGACCATGTACAACTGCAGTAGAACCTCCCTGCTCCTATACTCAAATCCTTTTGCTATGAAAGCTAACTGGGAAACTCGGGAGAACTCTTGAATTAGCTCGTACAGTGGGACAGGCCCATTACTCCAGCACTTTGTGTCTACCATCAGTGTAAACCAGCATCTGCAGTTCCTTCGCACAACATATCTTCTTCGCTGAAGGCCACAAATGATCAACAATCCAGTAGTCTCATCGTCAGTACAACTTTTAGTTAAACAAAATGAAGGTTTATTTAGTTAGATAAAACCTCCAGCAGTCGTGGTGGAGTTTAATGGTTCAGAGAGTTTGATTTATCCTGCACTTTGATTAGTGAACCGCTATACTCTCACCTCTGCTGTCGTAGCAGGAATGGGTCCTGAATTCCCACTCAAGATAGACACAAAGAGCTGGAGTAACTCAGCTGGTCAAGCAGCATCACTGGAACATGGATCATTATGTTTCTGGTTGGGACCCTTCTTCAGATTGATCCCAACCGACCCTTCAGCCCATCGAGTCCATGCCAACCCCACTGTTCACACTAGTTCTATGTTGACCCACTTTCACATCACATACTTTGGGCAAATATGCAAGTCTTTAGGATGTGGGAGGAAACCGAAGCACCCGGAGAAAACCCACGTGGTCACAGGGAGAACGTGCAAACTCCACACAGACAGCGATCGAGGTCAGGTTTGAACCTGGCCTGGGTCTCTGGCACTGTGAGGCAGCAGCTCGACATCGTGGAGGAAAAGGAGAGGTGACATTTCCACTTGGAAACCTTTAGACTGAAAGTAAAGGGGAGGGAATTGGAGGTAAGAAAAGGAAAATTCCGATTCCCCTTGGTCAGAGCAAGGTTGTGCTACATTAGCAGCACCTTGAAGATTGAAATGCATCACCAAGGAAGCTTATTGCAAACTAACCATTCGCTCATTGCAGACCAAACAAACTGAGACCCTATTAGAAGACTATAGAAGGTAGTATACAGAACGGCACATGACCATGTCGAACATAATCGAAGAAAGACACAAAATGTTGGAGTAACTCAGCGGGCAGGCAGCATCTATGGAGAGAAGGAATGGGTGATGTTTCGGGTCGAGACCCTTCTTCAGATTGAAACATAGAAACATAGAAATTAGGTGCAGGAGTAGGCCATTCGGCCCTTCGAGCCTGCGCCGCCATTCAATATGATCATGGCTGATCATCCAACTCAGTATCCCGTACCTGCCTTCTCTCCATACCCCCTGATCCCCTTAGCCACAAGTTCCACATCTAACTCCCTCTTAAATATAGCCAATGAACTGGCCTCAACTACCCTCTGTGGCAGAGAGTTCCAGAGATTCACCACTCTCTGTGTGAAAAATGTTCTTCTCATCTCGGTTTTTAAAGGATTTTCCCCCTTATCCTTAAGCTGTGACCCCTTGTCCTGGACTTCCCTAACATCGGGAACAATCTTCCTGCATCTAGCCTGTCCAACCCCTTAAGAATTTTGTAAGTTTCTATAAGATCCCCTCTCAATCTCCTAAATTCTAGAGAGTATAAACCAAGTCTATCCAGTCTTTCTTCATAAGACAGTCCTGACATCCCAGGAATCAGTCTGGTGAACCGTCTCTGCACTCCCTCTATGGCAATAATGTCCTTCCTCAGAAACATCACCCATTCCTTCTCTCCAGTGATGCTACCTCACCCGCTGAGTTACTCCTCTGAAGGGCCTGTTTGATGTTTCAGCGCTGTACCTCTAAACTAATCTAAAACCAAACATTCAGTGTCAGAATCATTCAAACTGTAGGACTGTGATTCAGTGGGGAAGATAAGAGGGGAGCATTGGTGGAAATTACCTGGTTGAAACAAAATGTTTCTTACTTATCATTGGGACAGACTGGCCGGGAATTTTCTGCTAATGTTCTTTCACTGAATAGAAAGCTTGACAGAATGCAAAGTGCAGGAAGTAGTTACTTTGTCATTCTTACGCGTAGATTACAATGCCGCAAAAGGCTTTATTGTTTTCTGTATAGTTTTAGTTTAGAGATACATGTCCCTTTCCCCACCGAATTTGCCGCCAACCTGCGATCCCAGCACATTAACACTCTCCTACACACACTAGGGCCAATTTATTTGTAAGAAGGAACTGCAGATGCTGGAAAATTGAAGGTGGACAAAAATGCTGGAGAATCTCAGTGGGTGAGGCAGCATCTATGGAGCGAAGGAAATAGGCAACGTTTCGGGTCAAAAGCCTTCTTGGCGTTGTTGTTACTTGTGGGCGGAGCACCAAGACAAATTCCTTGTATGTGAATACTTGGCCAATACTTACTCACTTATTTACTTACTGACCGATTCACCTCGACCCCATTGCAGACATTGGACTTTGTCTGTGGAACTGGTGCGCTACAATGCTGAGAACTATATTCTGCACTCTGTATCTTCCTCTCTGCTCTACCTACTGTGCTTGAGTTTGATTTGATTATATTTATGTATAGTATTATTTGACCTGTTTGGATAAGAAGCAAAACCAAGCCTTTCACTGTTCCTCAGTACCCGTGGCAATAATGAACCTAAACTTGTCCATTTCACTTCGGCTGAGGGTGTGATAGTGTAACTTGGGGAACAATAGACAATTGACAATAGACAATAGGTGCAGGAGGAGGCCATTTGGCCCTTTGAGCCAGCACCGCCATTCAATGTGATCATGGCTGATCATCCCCAATCCTGCCTTCTCCCCATATCCCCTGACTCCACTATCTTTAAGAGCCCTATCTAGCTCTCTCTTGAAAATATCCCGAGAACCTGCCTCCACCACCCTCTGAGGCAGAGAATTCCACAGACATCAACCTCACCACAGGTGAAGCCCATACCACCATGCCCATGCACCACCATGCCCATGCCCATGCCACCATGCCCATGCCCATGCACCATGCCCATGCCACCATGCTGTGGTCATTTAGGTGGATAACGCACTGGTAGAGCTGCTTCCTCACAGTGCCAGAGACCCAGGTTCGAACCTGACCCTTGGGTGCTGTCCATGTGGAGTTTGCACGTTCTTTCTGTGACCACATGAGTTTCTTCCGGGTACTCCGGGTTGCTCCCACATCCCAAAGATGTGCGGGTTTGTAGGTTAATTTGCGCCTAGTGTGTGTAGGCAGTGGGTGCGGAAGTGGGGTAACTTTGAACTAGTGTGAACAGGCGATCAATGCTCAGCATGGCCTCGATGGGCTGAAGGGTCTGTATGCATCAGTCTGGGGAAGGGTCCCGACCAGAAACATCACCTATCCATGTTCCATGTCTGAAGAAGGGTTTCGGCCCGAAACGTTGCCCATTTCCTTCGCTCCATAGATGCTGCTGCACCCGCTAAGTTTCTCCAGCATTTTTGTGTACCTTCGATTTTCCAGCATCTGCAGTTCCTTCTTAAACACATGTTCTAGTGTTGCTGCCTGACCCGTGCCGAGTTACTCCAGCACTTTGTGTCTTTTTCTAACATATATCCATTTTTATTGTAACGGTCACTCTTTCAACAGGGTAACCCGGGAATATCGTGCTAAGTGAAAAAAAAACTGTGCGGAAATCCTAACGACAGCATCTTCGAATATCTCGCTCAGAGTTTCTCAGACAACAGCCGAAAGGGTCTGTGACTATAAAATCAGCGTTCGTGATATGATGCAGATGGAGGCCATTCAATAAAGCCAATCGCCATTTTAATACAAGCAGTGGGGCACAAGGTCAAAACCAAGCAATGATAATGTCTTAGTCATCAGCAAAACCTGCATCAAACATTGTTATTGCAAAATTAAATTCTCGACAGATAACAGTTAACCATCGCTTGGATAATATTAGGATGAATGACATAGGTGTTAGATTTGATCTGTATTTCTCAGGATTAATTAATATAGCCGATAGTTTTGCCGGCCAGCTTGTCTCCTCCAGTGCACTGTGTCATGCCGAGCCACATCCGCAAGCAAACAATCTTGTCGAGAAGCAGAAAGGTCGGATTTTATTTTGAATGCTTGAAGAGTCAGGAAGGCCGCGGGCAACTTAGAAAGCTCACAAGTTATTGGAGTAGAATTAGGCCATTCGGCCCATTGAGTCTACTCTGCCATTGAATCGTGGCTGATCTCTGCCTCCTAATCCCATTTTCCTGCCTTCTCCCCATAACCCTTGACCCCGTTCTAATCAAGAACTTGTCTATCTCTGCCTTAAAAATATCCACTGACTTGGCCTCCACAAGCCCTCTGTAGCAATGAGTTCCACAGATTAACTACCCTCTGAATAAAGAGGTTCCTCATCACCTTTCTAAAAGAGCGCCCTTTAATTCTGAGGCTATGACCTCTGGTCCTAGAATCTGCCACCAGTGGAAACATCCTTGTGAGTTCATTGAGACGGACATGGAGACAACCTCGCTATTATGGTAAACACTCTGATCATATCGTGCAACCTTGATTATCCCATGGAAAGATAAACTGAGGCTGGGCGCACTTGAGTTCAGCCATGTTGTGTCTTTGGATTGTTATGGCTTCTGCCTATGGGACTCTGCCAACTTGCCTGAAGCAGATTAACACCAGGAGGTGAACTTCCACCTTGAAACAAAATAACTAGCCATAAATCTCAGTGTCATAAGCTCATCAGGAATAGGAGCAGAATTAGGCCTTTCGGCCTATAAAGTCTACTCCGCCATTCAATAATGGCTGATCTATTTCTCCCTCCTAAATCCATTCTCCTGCCTTCTCCCCATTACCCCTGACACCTGTACTAATCAAGAATCTATCTATCTCTGCCTTAAAAATATCCGCTGACTTGTGGCCTCCACAGCCTTCTTTGGCAAAGAATTCCACAGATTCGCCACCCTTTGACTAAATACATTTCTCCACATCTCTTTCCTAAAAGACCGTCCTTTAATTCTGAGGCTATGACCTCTAGTTCTAGGCTCTCCCACTAGTGGAAACATCCTCTCCACATGTCATAGAGTCATATAGCATAGAAACAGGCTGTTCAGCCCAACTTGCCCACGTCAACCAACATGTCCCATCTACACTAGTCCCACCTGCCTACTTTTGGCCCATATCCTTCTAATCCTGTCCTATCCAGGTACCTGTCCAAATGTTTCTTAAACATTGCAATTATATCTGCCTCACCTACCACCTCCACAAGTTTGTTCCATACATCCACCATTCTTTGTATGAAAAAGTTACCCCTCAGGTTCTTATTAAATATTTCTCCCCTCACCTTAAATCTATGGTCTCTTGTTCTCGATTCCACCACTCTGGGCAATCTATGTCTACCCAATCTATTCCTCTCATGATTTTGTACACTATAAGATCACCCCTCATCCCCCTGTGCTCTAGGGAATAGTCCCAGCCTGCTCAACATCTCCCTATAGTTCAGGCCCTCAAATCCTGTCAACATTCTTGTAAATCTTCTCTGCACCCAGTCTATGTGTAGGAAAGAACTGCAGATGCTGGTTTAAATGATAGATAGCCACAAAATGCTGGAGTAACTCAGCGCGACGGGCAGCATCTTTCGAGAGAAGGAATGGGTGACGCCTCGGGTCAAGACCCTTCTTCAGACTGAGTCTGAAATCTGAAGAAGGGTCTCGACGCGAAATGTCACCCATTCCTTCTCTCCAGAGATGCTGCCTGTCCCACTGAGTTACTCCAACATTTTGTGGCAATCTCCCAATTTCGCTACTCAATGCACTGACTGCAGCTAGTGCTAAGTTTCATGCCTGATGAAATATAGCCCGCAGCTCCACAGACACCACACAGAGTGTAGACCATGGTCTATAGGAGCCCGGTGAAGGTCATCATACAAAGGATCACTCAGTATAACACGAGACCACTTTCTTGCCAATGTTTTCACTGGGGCAGTGGTTCACACAGACTGCTCCGCTTATCTCCCCGGTCAAGGGCAAGGCTCCCGTCCATATCATGAAAGGGTCAATTGCCGCTGTTCCATCCTTGCTGAGAGGGTGCGTGGGTCTGGGTGCGGAGGGGAAGGGAGGGGCTGTTAAACTGAACTAATCCCATCTGTCGACACACGATCCACATCCCTCCATTCCCTGCTTATCCACGTGCCGATGTAAAAGCCTCTTGATCAGCCATGATTGAATGGCGGAGTGGACATGATGGGCCGAATGGCCTAGTTTTACTCTTATCACTTATGACCTGTGGTATCTGCCTCCGTCACCACCCCTCCATCACCATCCAGGCACCCACCACTCTCTATGTAAAAAAACGTGCCCACACACCTGCCTTAAACATTGCCCCTCGTACCATAAACCTATGCCCTTTAGTATTTGACATTTGTACCGTGGGAGTTAAGGTTCTGACTGTCTTTGCTTCCAATGCCTCTCGTAATGTTATAAACGTCTATCAGGTCAATGGTTCAATGGTTCTTTATTGCAGGGACAGTTAAACACATATTTTGCAGCCAGACCAGCAAGACACTCCCCGCACATAAGTACAATTGCCCCGGCCAGTACAGTTTGCATAGAACAACACACATAGTCCATTTACTAGAGGCACCATTTTGGTGCCACTCAGCAGTTCAGGCAGCATCTGTGGATGACATGGATAGGTGACAATTTGGAGTGAGATCTTTCTTCAGACTGATTGTAGAGGGGTGTGGGGTATGGTCCTTTCTTCTTCCGACCCCCCCTACAATTAGTCTGAAGATGGGCTCAGCTTGAAACGTCACCTATCCATATTCTTCAGAGATGCTGCCTGACTTGCTGAGTTACTCCAGCACTTTGTGCCCTTTTATGTGTTAATCAGCGTCTGCAGTTCTTTGTTTCTACATCTCCTAAATGGGATGCTTGCCACTACTGATCGATGCAGAGAATACAAGAGGAAGGGGAGGTCATGTTCGAACCAATATAAAACCCTACTTGAACCACAACTAAGGTACTTTGTACAATTCCGGTCATAATGTTACAGGAAGCGTTTGCAGTTGAGAGCGTCCAAAAGTGACTTACAAGGACAATGCCAGGGTTGGAGTTCTTCTGTTACAGTGGAAGGTTTGGCTGGGATAGCTTTCAATACAAAGCTGAGGGAAGATTTCATTATACAGTCATAGAGTGATACAGCGTGGAAACATGTCCTTCAGCCCAACTTGCCCACATCGGCTAACATGTCCCGGCTGCACTAGGCCCACCTGGTAGACACAAAATGCTGGAGTAACTCAGCGAGTCAGGCAGCATCTCTGGAGAGAAAGAATGGGTGACGTTTCGGGTCGAGACCCTTCTTCAGAATCCTACCTGCCCGCGTTTGGTCCATATCCCTCCAAATCTGTTCTATCCATGTACCTGTCTAACGGTTTCTTAAACGTTGGGATAGTCCCTGCCTCAACTACCTCCTCTGGCAGCTCGTTCCATACACCCACCCCCCTTTATGTGTTTAAATTATAAGAAATAGAAACAAGGGACTGCATTTGCTGGTTTATAGCAAAGATAGATACAAAATGCAGGGTTAATCAATGTATCTGGTAGCATCTTAGGAGAAAAAGGATGGGTGTTGATTCGGATAGGGACCCTTCTGGAGACATCAGGTCCCAATACATCACCCATTATATTTCTCCAGAGATGCTGACTGACCCACTGAGTTACTCCAGCACTCTATGTGTAAATTACAAGAATTACCGCTGTGGTGGACAGGATTAGGTCAATAACCAGGAGACAGAGATTTATGGAAATTAGGGAAAGAATTAAAAGGAAAGTTGAACAAACTGGGTTGTTTATGCCGAGGGCTGGCATGGGCCCATTGGGCCAAATGGCCTCCTTCCAAGCTGCAATAATAGCTTAAGTGTTTCCCAGACTTATTTTGCTGCATTTCACATGATGGAAATTTATGGTCTGTCTCACCATTCTCCACGATAAATTCCATCCAGTGAATTGCAAATATATTTATAACTGCCTCCTCTTTACATTCTTATCCCACAGTCTGTGAAACTAGGAAATAGTTGTGGAAAATTCAAGCCAAGTGTGTACGGGTCGGGTCAGAGGGGAAGAGAGGAAATTAATCTGACCCCCACCTTTTCCAGAAATGACACACAAGTTACACCAAATTATTTTCTCCCCTTTCACAATGTATTATTTGTATCTTGAGATTGCCCAAACATTCTGTTTTTTGACTTGATACAATAGCAGAGAGAGAGAGACAGGAACAGATACTGCGTCAGAGGCAGTAAGTAAATGTTCTGACTGCTTCAAACGATTCTGCAAGCTGACTTGCCTCTTGCATAATGGAGTTCGGGGAGACACTGTGAAATAACACAGGGCCTTGCACAGGCAGTATCGCAAACCAAAGATGAGAGAGGGAGGGCGAACAGCGAAATAACACTGTGCGAACTTTAAAGGTCAAATCTGCCGACCAGCATGAAGCCGGCAGAAATAATCTAATCATTTTCACAACATTGTATCTTCAAGGAACCGCTGGAGAAAAATAAAAAGCTGTCGTACATGGTGTTTCAACAAATAAAAGTTTCCAATTTAATCTACAAGGTTAAAACGATTCTTTGAAAAACAATGAGAGCTTTAATGTGCTGTGTATCTATAGTTTTCTGATGACACAAGAGTTTTCTCAGGATCAGAGAGGGCCACTGCTGTTCGAACCACCGAAGCATCTGATTTCTTTTCAAAAAAAGCTGGAGTAACTCAGAGGGACAGGTAGCATCTCTGGAGAGAAGGGATGGGTGAAGCTTCGGGTCAAGACCCTGTTCCAAACTGAGAGTCAGGGGAAAGGGAAAACGGGAGATATAGACGATGATAATGGAAAAATATAGAATAAATGAATGAAAGATATGCAGTAAAGGAATGATAGTCACAGAAACAGGGTCATTGATAGCTGTGGGCTAAGTGAAAACGAGTTACAGAGAATGAGACTCAACAAGTCTTAAGCATATTTGGCAGAGATTCTGCTGCAATCACGCAGGATTGCAATTGTGAGCAATTTTGGGCCCCATATCTGAGGAAGGATGAGCTAGCTGTGGAGAGGGTCCAGAGGAGGTTTAAGAGAATGATCCCAGGAATGAGTGGCTTAACATATGAGGAGCATTTGAAGATGCTGGGCTTGTGCTCGCCAGAGTTTAGAAGGATGAGGAGGGAACTCATTGAAACATACCGAATAGCGAAAGTCTTGGATAGAGTGGATGTGGAGAGGATGTTTCCACTAGTGGGAGAGTCTAGGACTAGAGGTCATAGGATCAGAATTAAAGGACGTTCCTTTAGGAAGGAGATGAGGAGGAATTTCGTTAGTCAGAGGGTGGTGGAATCCATTGCCACAGAAGGCTGTGGAGGCCAAGTCAATGGGTCTTTTTTTATGGCCTAATTCTGCTCCTATCACTTATGAACTTATGGATACCACCTTTGTCATTTGTTGATCAGCTTATTCTTCTTGCATATGGCATGTCAAGTCAGGTCAAGTCAAGGGAGTTTATTGTCATGTGTCCCAGATAGGACAATGAAATTCCTGCTTTGCTTCAGCACAACAGAATACAGTAGGCATGAATACAGAATGTACAGCCTAAAATTGTAGGTCAACTTGTCCTATTTGATCTGTTTGTTTGTGCTCATCGGGGTGATTGCATTAGTTGAAGCAGGGTGGACCACATGAAGGTTGCAATCTCCCACCCCTGTTGGCCAGGTGCATGAAGGATTAACCAGTAGTCCACCTGAACAAAAACTACTTCTGGGAAACACTGAATAGAAAGAACCAGTGGGGTTTCTGTTGTGACGTAATGTATCGCTGCACCATTTGGTGTACAGCAGCCAACAGCATTATATATACACTGGCACCTCTTTGTCTACAAAGAACAGACCAGCACAGAAACAGGCCGTTCGGCCCATCATGTTTGTGCCAACCATAATCTAGCTAACTCTACCGCTCCACCACTGTGCCGCCCCTGAGCTAATGTGCTCTAATCCAGGCAGTATCTTGGTAAACCTCTGCCACCTTCTCTAAAGGGTTCACATTCTCCCCGCAATGGGGCAACCAGAACTGCATGCAACACTCCGAATACGGCCTTCAAGCTATGCTGCCCTCTAGTCCTTGACTTGTCCACCCTGGTGAAAAGGGTTGGGGTGGGAGATTGCAACCTTCACGTGGTCCGCCCTGTTTCGACTAATGCAATCAACTCGACGTGCACAAACGGAACATCAAATAGTACAAGTTGTCCAACAACTTTAGGCTGTGCACGCCACACCAAAGAAGAAGTGAAAAGGGTTTGACTGTCCACTCTATCTAGATGTTGAATCTCTTTAAACTTCCAGGAAAGTGGATGTGCGTGCTTGCATTCCCTGTCATTAAATCTGTCTGCTGGGAGCCAGGGCTGGTCATCTGCCTTGTTAACGAGCAGGAATTGCAAGCTTCAAATGTTATGACGGGATGCTTGGCAGGTTTGTTCATTAGCACCTTCTGTTCATTTTACTTTAACAGAGACAACTCCCCATCTGGGAACATGCGTATAATGAAAATGTCAGACGAATCCTGCAACCCGATCTGACCCACTATTTCTCACATCACTGCTCAGACTTTCATTAGCCAATTACTACTTTTTAATGCAGAATTTTAAAGTCAGATCAGAGACTTAGTTGAGTCTCAATAGAGAGATGAATTCATGTTGGATGTTTCTGGCCACAGGTTGTAGAAGGGCAACAGTTTTGATTCAACAGTAACTGCAGATGCTGGTTTACATTGAAGAATGCTGGACTAACTCAGCAGGACAGGCAGCATCTCTGGAGGGAAGGAATGGGTGACGTTTTGTGTCTGAAAAAGGGTCTCGACCCGAAAGGTCACCCACTCCTTCTCTCCAGAGCTGCTGCCTGTCCCGCTGAGTTACTCCAGCATTCTGTGTCTATTTTTGATTCACAGTAGCATAGCTGGTGGTGCTGCTCCCTTACAGCTTCAGAGACCTGGGTTCAATTCTGACCACAGGTGCTGTCTGTGTGAAGTTTGCATGTTCTCCCTCTAATCTCGTGGGTTTACTCCGGGTGTTCCGGCTGCCCCCCACATCCCAGAGATGTGCAGGTTTGTACTGCATGACTCTATGATCCTAGAGTCTGCTTCCAACATTCACTTCTTTGCCTTTCTTGGCATACGTTCTTGCCAGTTGCATCCACACAATCAATACTATCCCTTATATTCCTGTTTGCAAAATTATTGTCTGATGACATATATCTGACTACAAGGTTTTGATTGTGATATTTGTTAATCTTTGTAAAAGGATGCAAGAGGATGCCAGTAGCTAAGGACAATTGTTAATGGTTGTCAGGCATGTTAGACATGCAGAAGTGGTAGCAATTCCAGTCCGTTGTTGCTGTATAGCACTGGCCTCTTTAGTTAAAGTCTCAGGAAGAACGTTCTGCTGAAAAAACTGTGTCAATTAAAATTGATCACTAGTGTCAAACTACAGATAGTGTTCCTGGTCAGAAGTCATTGAGGATAAAGATGATATATCAATCATTGGAGCTAAAATTAAATTGTTTATCTGTATTGAACGTGCTCTAAGATCTTCTTCTTCTTCTTGAGTATGGCATTCACAGCCTAAAGTTGTCGGACAACTTGTTCTATTTGATCTTATTCAGCTCCAAGATGTTTAAAACCTATATTCAATTCAATTCAATTCAACTTTAATGTTATTGCACAAATACGAGTATCGGTACAACGAAATGCAGTTTAGCGTCAGTCCATAGTATAGTGCAATATAGAAATAAAAATAAAAATACAGAATAATCAAACAATAATCGAACAATGTGAACGGAGAGACTGGAGTCCACATTCTCTCCACATTATGGAGGGGTCTGATCATTTTTCGATGTTATGACAAAACAGCACCCGTAGTCAGGATGGAACCCGGGTCTCTGGCGCTGTAAGGCAGCAACTCTACCGCTGCACCACCGTGCCACCCCTAATAAAACTGAACCCATTTTACTGAACTGAACTGAACACATATGAATAAGTCTAGAAATCTATACACCAGTATGTAGCGGTGCCTGTTGGCGTACGCAGCAATCGAACCCGGCGTTCGGAAGCCGTGGTCATGTGACTCGAGAGGGGCTGCTTGTTTTGCGCGGTTTTTCACTTGCGCGCCTTAGTTCAGCGCTGACCACCGTTGTGGGCAAACGTGTCTGTAGAACCTGCATACTGGCAACCGCACTTGTGAATAAAGATGTGTTGAAAACTCCAGTAGCTGGTTCTCAGACCACTAAAAGTGCATATTAAAATCTACTGTGAGGTGACCCTAGAGAACAGTCCTGTCCTCTCGATATCATCGTCTAGATCTCTCGTTTCCCTTATTTGTAACTAGTCTGAAGAAGGGTCTCGACAGGAAACATCACCCATATTAAAGGCAGACACTCTACCACTGTACCACCTTGCCACCCTAAAGCTAAATGCACACTAATCAGAAAATATATATATATATAAAAGCAAGTGGTGAATAGGTGCAGGAGTAGGCCATTTGGCCATTCGAGCTGATCATCCAACTCAGTATCCTGTACCTGCCTTCTTAGGTTAAAAGACAAATGGGTTTGAAACTGATGAAGGTAGACAAAAGTGCTGGAGAAACTCAGCGGGTGCAGCAGCATCTGTGGAACGAAGGAAATAGGCAACGTTTTGGGCCGAAACCCTTCTTCAAACTGATGAAATGTTTTAAAATGGCTCAGGGTGGAAATTTCTTGATGTATGTGGTATTGTCCATTGTCTATTGCCTATCAACAAATGCGGACAGGGTTTTACTTTGGATGAATGAGTCAAAGGGAAACTTGGGAGGGTTTTTCCCTTTAGTCTTTGACATTTACACCCTGGGGGAAAAGGATCTGTACCCTATCTATGCCTCTCATAATTTTAGATACATAGACCACACAATTGTACAGCACACGAAGAGGCCCTTCGGCCCGCAATGCCCGTGCTGAACATGGTGCCAAGTTAAACTAATCTCCTTGACATTTTCTCCCTGGATAAAAGATTCTGATATATAGTTTAGATCGGATTAGTTTATTGTCTATCATCTCTTTAGTTTATGATCTCTGCCACAGAAGGTAGTTGAGGCCAGTTCATTGGCTATAGTGAAGAGGGAGTTAGATGTGGCCCTTGTGGCTAAAGGGATCAGGGGGTATGGAGAGAAGGCAGGTACAGGATACTGAGTTGGATGATCAGCCATGATCATATCGAATGGCGGTGCAAGCTCGAAGGGCCGAATGGCCTACTCCTGCACCTATTTTCTATGTTTCTATGTCACATGTACCGAGGTGCAGTGGAAAGCATTTTTGTTGGTTGCTATCCAGTCAGCGGAAAGACTATACATGATTACAATCGAGCCGTCCACTGTGTACAGATACAGGATAAAGGAAGTAACGTTTAATGCAAGATAAAGTCCACTACAGTCCTATTAAAGATGGTCTGAGGGTCTCCAATGAGATAGATGGCAGTGTGTGTAGAAACATAGAAACATAGAAAATAGGTGCAGGAGTAGGTCATTCGGCCCTTCGAGCCTGCACCGCCATTCAATATGATCATGGCTGATCATCCAACTCAGTACCCTGTACCTGCCTTCTCTCCATACCCCCTGATACATTTAGCCACAAGGGCCACATCTAACTCCCTCTTAAATATAGCCAATGAACTGGCCTCAACTACCTTCTGTGGCAGAGAATTCCACAGATTCACCACTCTCTGCGAGAAAAATGTTTTTTTCATCTTGGTCCTAAAAGATTTCCCCCTTATCCTTAAACTGTGACCCCTTGTTCTGGAGAATGGAACTGCAGGTGCTGGTTTAAACCAAAGACAGACACAAAAAGCTGGAGTAACTCAGAGGGACAGGCAGCATCTCTGGAGAGAAGGAATGGGTGACGTTTCGGGTCGAGACCCTTCTTCAGACTAGTTAGGGATAAGTGAAATGAGAGATATGAACGATGATGTAGAGAGATCAGGACATCTCTCTCCAGGGTCATCTCACAGGAAAGTTTAATATGCATTGGTGTATAGATCTTTAGACTTATTCATATTTGTTCAGTTGAGTTCAGTAAAATTGGTTATGTTCAGAAATGTTTAAGAAGGAACTGCAGATGCTGGAAAATCGAAGGTAGACAAAAAATGCTGGAGAAACTCAGCGGGTGAGGCAGCATCAAGATGCTGCCTCACCCGCTGAGTTTCTCCAGCATTTTTTGTCTACCTTCAGTTCCCAAATGTGTTTGGTGGATTCACTGGATGTCTCCTATCTCGGTCTGTCGCCGTGCCAACTTGTTTTTGGGAAACTCAATTCAGGGGGGTGGGTTTCTGAGTTTCCGCCCACCTCCTCGCCTCCACCGTAAGAACCGCGCTCCTCCCTCAGCTCCGACCCTTTGCCTTGTGCCTATCTGTGAGACAGAGGCGGGACAGGTGGGCAGGAGATGCTGGCGAGAGAGTGAAGCATAGAGACCGGCTCTACCGCCCGAGCAGAACAAGGCAACACAGACATCTGCCAAACAGCCAAGAGCGAAGAAGCTCACACACACTCTCTCTATCCCTCTCTTCAACGTAAACCTGAGGAACGGAACCTGAGCCACAGAAACAGCATTATAACAGGTACTCTTGCAACCTGTTATAACGGGGGAAGAGAAGGGGGGCCAAGTTTAACAGGACTGCTAAATGCAACATTTCACAAATAATGCATGCATGTTTTTGGAAAAGATTCGCGTGGGACGCTTGTAGGTTAAATCTCATCGCTTGTATTGAAATCGTGTTATGTTTTAATCTTCACAGCATAAGACGCGTAATGTTTCATCTTGACACCACGAACCATGTTATGTTTAATCTATACAGCATTTAATATTTACCGCCTTTAAATATCCATTTGTTATCCTCCATTTATTTAGTAATTTATATATACAATGCCTGTAGCTTGCGTTGAGAAAAACTTTGGTAAGTCCAAGATTTGTGTAATACCCCTCCCTCTCTCTTAGTGTTTGCAATGTGACCGATTGAATTATTATGGGTGAAGAAAAAAGTCCTCGATCTTGCAACCGACTAATTGTCACAACACCAGCCGGCAGATAAAATCCCACCCCGCGTCGATTTGTGTATTTATTTATTTATATATTTATGTGTCTGTGTTTTTATTTATTGATCGATCTGTGTATTATTTTCCTCTCTCTCCCTAACCGGGGAAGTTATTTTTGGGGCGGCGGGATTAATTTCTTGAAATTGATGTTATTCAGAGTAGAAGTGAAAGTGCACTGTGGAGACATGTTCCAAGAATGAGTGCATCCTCTTTTAAACAACGACATAGACGGGATCTGTTTTTGGGTGAGGTTTAGAGTGTAGGGTTGCTACTCGGCGGTTGCTAATCTTGTGTTAACCAGTCAACCTGATTTGGGAAACAAGATTGCTTCTAATATAATGCAGTGGGGGCGAAATAAAAACCGCATAATAACTAGGAAATAACAGTCCCAACTCCATCTGCCCCTTACACACAGATGCCGTCTGACCCACCGAGTTCCCCCAGCCATTTGTTTTTCTTTAAACCGTAAAATATAGGCTGGAAATCTCACTTGAAAAATTAGATCGTTTTTTACCCCAAGTTAAAAAACTGTGGTACCTTTTATTTAGAATATAAAACAGGAACAGGTCCCGTAATGTTTGTCACGAACTCATCTCCTCTGCTTGTACACGACTGACTAATCTAACCTCCAGCTATCCATGTGACTGCCGACACAAACATTTGATAATATGATTTACCCAGCCAGATATCAAATTCCGCACAAGTGTAAAAAAATGGTGTATGTCAACTTTCTAGATTTATTTTTCTTAGGAGAGGGATTTTTGGACGGTACAGGGAAGAATTAAATGATGGTATTGAGATGAGAGCTGTAATGAATTGATAGTCTGAGGATTGGCAGACAGACACAAATAGCTGGAGTAATTCAGCGGGTCAGGCAGCATCTCTGGAGAAAAGGAGGAGGTGACGTTTCGGGTCGAGACCCTTCTTCAGACAGGTGTGTGAGAGTCTGCCTTCTACACTATCTAGCTGTGGCAGAAACATGGTATTAAAGAGACACAGGGTGGATGTTCAAGAAGGGATTGCAGATGCTGGAGAATCGAAGGTAGACAAAATTGCTGGAGAAACTCAGCGGGTGCAGCAGCATCTATAGAGCGAAGGAAATAGGCAACGTTTCGGGCCGAAACCCTTCTTCAGACAGGGAGGATGTTATCATCATCATCAGCGGTCACTCGAAACGAGTATGACTGTCCTCTCATGGAGGACGCCTGTGCGTGACTTTGTTTAACGTGGGGAGACTGGTGCACAGGCAGCCACCCCACGGTCCTTGACAGATTTGGGTCAGGATCCAGTGGCATGGAGTCCAAGACAACCGGAGACCCTTTTCTGCAGCAGCAGAATGAGGATGTGATGGTTTTGTAGAAGGTGCAGAAGAGGTTTTGCAGGATGCCACTTGAATTTGAGGTTATTGGCTATAACCATATAACCATATAACCATATAACAATTACAGCACGGAAACAGGCCATCTCGACCCTTCTAGTCCGTGCCGAACACATAATCTCCCCTAGTCCCATATACCTGCGCTCAGACCATAACCCTCCATTCCCTTCCCATCCATATAACTATCCAATTTATTTTTAAATGATAAAAACGAACCTGCCTCCACCACCTTCACTGGAAGCTCATTCCACACAGCTAACACTCTCTGAGTAAAGACGTTCCCCCTCATATTACCCCTAAACTTCTGTCCCTTAATTCTCAAGTCATGTCCCCTTGTTTGAATCTTCCCTACTCTCAGTGGGAAAAGCTTTTCCACGTCAACTCTGTCTATCCCTCTCATCATTTTAAAAACCTCTATCAAGTCCCCCCTTTTAACCTTCTGCGCTCCAAAGAATAAAGCCCTAACTTGTTCAACCTTTAAGGAGAGGTGGGACAAACTTGGATTGTTTTCTCTGGGATGTCAGAGGCTGAGAAAGACCTGGTGGAAGTATGTACAATTATAAGAGACATTAATAGGATTGGCAGTCAGAATCTTTTTGCCAGGGTAGAAATATCAAAGACGGTGGCACAGCGGTAGAGTTGCTGCCTTAGAGAGCCAGGTTTGATCTTGACTATGGGTGCTTGCATGTATGGAGTTTCTACCTTGTCCCCGTGACCTGCACGAGTTTCCTCCCACACTACAGAGACGTACAGGTTGCAGGTAGATTGGCTTGGTACAATTGTGAAGTAAGTGTGGGATAGTGTCAGTGTGCAGGGATTGCTGGTCCATCACGGACTCGGTGGGCTGAAGAGTCTGTTTCTGCGTTGTATCCCTAAACCAAACTAAACTAAAAAAATAAACTAGAGAGCACAGGTTATGGTCAGAGGGGGAAAGTTGAAATTTAATGGTGGCTGTCTGGAAGGTACTGCCACGGGTGGTGGTATAAGCACAAGAGATAGTTAGATTTAGCTCTTAGGGCTAATGGAATCGAGGGAATAAAGCAGGAATGATCATATTGAATGGTGGTGCTGGCTTGAAGGGCCCAATGGCCTACACCCACACCTATTTTTCTCTGTTCCTATGTTTTATTGTAAGTTATGTACAATTTTAAATGATTTTTAGATAGGCAGAGGGAATGGAAAGATGGATATCAAAGAGTTAGCATAGATTAGATTAACAGCATCGTGCTCAGTGGGCTGAAGGGCCTCTTCCTCTGCTGTTATGTTATATGTTGATCCAGGATAACTAGGACACAAAATTCAATATTCCAAGATTAAAAAAGGATAGACAATGAGATAGAGGAGGTTTTGGCAGCTTTGTAGATTAAGGCAGTTATTGATCTGATGCTGAATAGTGATATAAACAGCGATTGCTATTGATGTGGAATCTATTTAGGTGACAATTATAAATAGCAGGGGACAGAATTGTTGAATGTAATATTTACTTTTCAAATCATTATTTCTTGGTATATTCATATTTTTTTAACGTCACTCACTCCAAGGAAATCGTATAACATAACAGTGCATTATCAATGGAAGAAATTGTGCTACAAAGCATTGTTTTTCTTATTATAGATCAATGTCTTAAAAGAGGAAGGCTAAATTATTTTAAGCCCAAGAAAGGTGCTTTTCTTAAACTGGTCCTCAAAAGGTGGGGAGAGGAGGAGAGGGAGAGAGGGGGAGAGGAGGAGAAACGAGGAGGGGAGGGGATGGGTGGAGAGGAGAGGAAGGTAGGGAGAAGAGGAGAGGGGGCAAGGGAGGGAAAAGGAGGAGAGGAGCGGGGAGGGAGAGGAGGATGGGTGGAGAGGAGAGGAAGGTAGGGAGGAGAGAGGGGGGCAGGGGAGAGGAGAGGAGAGGAGAGCGGAGAGGAGAGGAAGGTAGAAAGACGAGAGGAGAGGGGGGCAGGAGAGGAAGGGAGAGGAGAGGGGGGGAGAGGGAGGAGAGGGAGAAGAGGGGGACAGGGGAGGGGAGAGAGAGAGGGGAGGGAGGGGAGGAGAGGGAAAGAGGGGGACAGGGGACAGGGGAGAGGAGAGGGGAGGGGGAGAGGATGGGTGGAGAGAGAGAGGAAAGCAGGGAGAAGAGGAGAGGGGGCAGGGGAGGGTAGAGGAGAGGGGAGGGGATGGTTGTGTAATTTCTGCACACATGTTACAACCGGGCATCTGCGGAGCACATGAAAGAGGAAGAGGTTACAGTTAAATAAAACTGATTGTCGTTCCACTACTGGTACAGATTAGCTTTGTGCTTCATCGCATTAATTTCAGGTTCACTTTCATTTCAGGTTCCCAACCTGAAAATATATCCCCACCCCCCCACCCCCCCCCACCCCCCCCCCCCCCCCCCCCCCCCCCCCCCCCCCCCCCCCCCCCAGTTTTGTATCCAATCTGCTTCCTAACCATGAGATAATTCTGCATTTAATTGTAACCTCACGCTGCTGGTATGAAATAGGTTGCTCCCCTGTCTTTAACAGAGACATTATCCTGCTTGTTTAATGTGATAATGGCAGATGGAGGAATTTCTTGCCAGTGTTAATGTGCATGGATGGTAATGTTGCAAAATCTAGATTTAAATCTTTGCGTTCAGCATCTCCTGCCGTTTACCATCTTTGCATGCCAGTGGGCGTATTTGCATGCCAGTGGGGAGTGCAGCTCCAATGTGCTGCCTGCCTGGCGTTTTAGATGGAGTGTAAAGTCAGAACTGTTCCCTCCGCCCAGGCAAGTATTCTGATCATTCCCCAGTGTGAAATGGCCAATGTAGAGAGAGTCCAAAGAAGGGTCTCACCCCGAAACATCACCTATCCATGGTCTCCCGAGATGCTGCCTGACCCGCTGAGTTATTTCAGCATTTCGTGCCCTTTAGTGCAGAGGGAATTGCAACAGAGGACATTGAATATTACAACACAGGAACAGGTCCTCCAGGCTTTATTCAGTTCACTGCTAACCTTGGGTACAGTCTGTGTGGAGTTTGCATGTTTTCCTCGTGATCCTATAGGTTTCCCCCATGTGCTCTGGTTTTTCCCTTATCCCCAAGACACGCGGATTTGTAGATTAATTGACCTTGGTAAATTGCTCCTTGTGTGTAGAGGGTGGATGCTAAAGTGGGATAACATAGAACTAGTGTGAACGGGTGATAGATGGTCAGCATGTACTCGGAGGGCTGAAGGGCCTGTTTCCATGCTGTATCTTTCAAGGGTTTAAGAAGGAACTGCAGATGCTGGAAAATTGAAGGTAGACAAAAGTGCTGGAGAAACTGTGCGGGTGCAGCAGCATCTATGGAGCGAAGGAAATAGGCAACGTTTCGGGCCGAAACCCTTCTTCAGACTGATCTTTCCAGGGCTGTTGGGTTTGGAGTTCCAGCATTCAGATCCAGCAGTGATGAAGGAACGATGGTACATTCCTAAATCAGGAGTGTGTGAGGCTTGGAGGGGGGACCTGCAAATGGTGGTTCTCAAAGATAGACACAAACTGTAGAGTAACTCAGTGGTGTAGGAAAGAACTGCAGATGGTTCAATCTGAAAAGAGAGACACAAAATTCCGGAGTAACTCAGCGGGTCACACAGCATCTCTGGAGAAAAGGAATAGGTGACATTTCGGGTCGAGACCCTTCCTTAGTGGGCCAGGCAGCATCTCTGGAGAATAAAAGGTTGGTGGTGTTTTTGGTCAGGACCCTTCTTTAGACTGTTGGTTTCTCCTTTGTGCCAGAACCCTTTGTCCTTGATGGTGTGGAGATTACAGGCTTTAGAGATACTAAGTGAGTCGTTCATGCCAGTAAATGCAGGTAAAATATTTTTTGCATGGGGCCTGTTGAATACCAGCATGTTGCCGTGGCTTCTGAAAGTAAGCAGAGGTCCATTTCTGTATGGACTTACTTTTCAGAGCCTGGATGGCTGGCACAGTTTCAGCAGCAAGGTGGCACAGCGGTAGAGTTGCCTCCTTACAGTGCCAGAGACCCGGGTTCGATCCTGACTACGGGTGCTGTCTGTGTGGAGTTTGTACGTTCCCTCTCGTGACCACGTGGGTTTCCTCCGGGTGCTCCGGTTTCCTCCCACATTCCAAACACAATTTTTACCAAAGTCAATTGAGCTACAAACCTGCATGTCTTTGGAATGTGGGAGGATTAGTGCAACATTAGTGCAGCAACCCTGGGCCTTAATGCAACCAACACAGTTTATAGTTCACAATTACTCCAGCACTTTGTGTCTTTTTTTTTTGGTAAACCATCACCTGCAGTTACTTGTGCCTACTTTTGACTTGTCTTGTCTGTTGCCTCTTGTCCCCTTGCAGGTGCTGGCTCGAAGGGCCGAATGGCCTCCTCCTGCACCTATTTTCTATGTAAATGGTCCATCTATGGGTTATATATAATATCCCACAGCACTATTCTGACCAAGATCATCTGACCATTTTCACATTGGGGCCTTACACTCTGCAACTTAGCTGCCTGGTCTTCTACACCACTGAGCAGTGATCATAAATCAGCCTGGTAAATCCTCAGGTTGAGAAGCTCTATAGATTATTGCTAGCTTAATGCCTCCCAGTCTTGTACAAAGCACTCAATTTACTGGTTTGAGTATATAGCCTTCACATTTTATCTGTTGTAGAAACAAGGAACTACAGATGCTGGTTTAAACACAAAAAAAGTCACAAAGTGCTGCAGTAACTCGGCAGATCGGGCAGCATCTTGGGGAACATGGATAGGTGATGTTTTGGGTCGGGACGTTTCCTTAGACTGTGGGAGGGTTCTGACCCGAAATATCACTGATCCATGTCCTCCACAGACGCTGCCTGATCTGCTGAGTTACTCCAGCACTTTAAGTCTTTTCTTCGCCATTTTATCAGCTTGCTGTGTTGCATTGCAGTCAGGAACATATCCGTAAGAAAAAATTTGACTTAAAACATTTACCAGCCTATGATCCCAGGCAGAGTTTGTTACATGTGGATCAGTCAGGTGGCTCTAAATAGTTCACATTTACCAGTTTTTAACCCCGATGTGATGAAGTCATTATGTAGCAATGTACAAATAACAGTTTTATTGCTACGATACTGAGCAGCAGGAAGAATGAAAGTAAATGCTATAAAATATAGCACCTGTCACAAGAGAAATGCGTGCAGGCTTTATGTTGTTGTTCTGTAGATGGATACAGGAGCAATGCACAACCCTGGTCGTGATAAATGATCTGGTCGGCTACTGTTTCTCTTGCACTGACATGAGTTAGTTGTGGTCACAGGGAGGGTTCCTGCTTCTCTTGGAATAATGCCAAGTCTCTGAGTTTTCTGGATGTACAGAAGGGACCGAAGTGTATCGTCTCATCAGAAAGACAGAGCTTTAAGCCACAATCCTGAGTCGTTTTCTACTTGTAGGGAGGAGGGGTGGTGGAGGTGGTGGTGTCGCTTACGAACGGACCAATATTGAAAGAGTGTGTCTGGCGATTCCACGCTTAATTTAGGAACCGAAAACAAGGAAGGAAACCTATAACTAGGTAACGCTTTCCAACTGAATCGTAGACTGAAAGCTCAGATGGTCATAACAGCAGATGGAACTATTATCGATACAAAGTGCTGGAGTAGGTATGGCACGGTGGCGCAGCGGTAGAGTTGCTGCCTTACAGCGCCGGAGACCCGGGTTCGATCCCGACTACGGGTGCTGTCTGTACAGTGTTTGTACGTTCTCCCCGTGACCTGCGTGGGTTTTCCCCGGGATCTCCGGTTTCCTCCCACACTCCAAAGACGTACAGGTTTCCAAGGTTAATTGGCTTGGAATAATTGTAAATTGTCCCTAGTGTGTAGGATAGTGTTAGTGTGCAGGGATCGCTGGGCGGCGCGGACTCGGTGGGCCGAAGGGCCTATTTCCACGCTGTATCTCTAAACTAAAAAAACTCAGTGGGTCAGGCAGCATCTCTGGAGAACATGGATGGGTGACGTTTCAGGGCAGGCCCCTTCTTCAGACAGATTTTCTCTGGAATCTGTATCTCTAAACTAAACTAAAGTGAGAAATGGGGACAATCTGCAGTAGGTGGATCAAAGGAGATGTTATGTCCACTGGACCTCCTAGATTAGTCCTCTAGCAGGATTGGTGAACCGCTCTTGAGCCAATGGCCCCAGCATTAAGGCTCTGAGCAGGGTCCAAAAACCCTAACATCATTACATCAGCCCAAAGCCAGACTCCCGCTATGATCACTCTGTGCGGAGTCCTTCTACAGCTAGTGACTCCCAGGATGACATGGGCACCTGGAGAAAACCCATGCGGTCACAAGGAGAACATGCAAACTCCATACCGACAGCACCCGTAGTCAGGATCGAACCCGGGTCTCTGGCATTGTGAGGTAGTAACTCTACCGCTGCGCCAGAAGAAGACGCAGTTCTTTCTTTCAACGTTCTTAACTCTCCTCCTTTCTCCTCCTTTCTCCTCCAGATCCAACAGGAGTGCCAAAATGCTGTGGATTGCTGTTGTGTTGTTATGTGGGGCCGTTGAACAACTGGATGCAAATTGCCAGGCAGCAGGGAGCCACAAAGCTTCTCCAAGTCCTGAACCAGATCTCCACAACTGCCCACTATACTCCAAGAGTAAGTGTTTATAGATGGTACATAGCAGGGAGAGGGAGAGACTATGCATCCAAAATGTTCCATGCCTGTGTTTCTTATTCTTTAGAGATACAGTGCGGAAACAGGCCCTTCGGCTCACTGAGTACGCACCGACCACCACTATCCAACACACACTGGGGACAATGTACAATTATACCAAGCCTATTAGCCTACAAACCTGCACGCCTTTGGAGTGTGGGAGGAAATTGGTGAAAACCCACACGGTCATGGGGAGAACATACAAACTGCCTACAGACAGTGTACAGACAGCACCCGTAGTCAGGATCGAACCAGAGACCCTGGCGCTGTGAGGCAGCAGCTCTACCGTTGCGCCACCTTCAAAGGACACCTTCATTCAGGGGAATTAAAATCTTACCTAGTGATGTACTGGGACTAAATGTCAGCCCTGCCATCGAAAGTACAGCAGGGCCAGTTGAGGCAACACATGACCTGGCAATGCAGCATTGTTATAACATATGTTATCACATATAAATCAGAGCGTAGCATGTTTATCATTTTTACATGGATTGCTTGGGATAGAATTATAAAACAGTACAGTGCAGGAACAGGCACTTTGGACCACAATCTCCATACCCAGCGTGTTGCCAAATTAAACTCATTTAGTTTGGTTTCGATATGCAGCGTGAAAACAGGCCCTTCGGCCCACCGATTGCATGCCAACCAGCGATTATCCGTTCATACTAGTCCCGTGATATCTTACTTTCTCATCCACTTCCCACACACTAGGGGTAATGTATAGAGACTCATTAACCTACAAACCCGCATGTCTTTGTGATGTGGGTGGAAACTGCAGAATTCGGAGGAGACCCACCTGGTCACAGGGAGAATCTAATAGCTTTGTCCATTAGCCAAGTCAAGTCGTCATTTTTATTTATATAGCACATTTAAAAACCAACTCTCGTTGGCCAAAGTGCTTTACATTAGGTTTACGACAGCAAAAGACACTGCAATAATATTGGCTTTCTTAATAAAAGATAGGCGATAGGCAAGGTGCTGGTCTCGCTGGAGTTCAGAAGGTTGAGGGGGGACCTCATTGAAATTTACAGAATAATGAAAAGCATAGATAGAATGGATGTGGAGAGGATGTTTTCACTGGTGGGAGAGTCTAAGACCAGAGGTCATAGCCTCAGGATCAATTTTAGAAAGAAGATGAGGAGGAGCTTCTTTAGTCAGAGGGTAGTTAATCTGTGGAATTCGTTGCCACAGAGGGCTGTGGAGGCCAAGTCCGTGGATATTTTTAAGGCAGAGATGGACAAATTCTTGATTGGAATGGGTGTCAAGGGTTATGGGGAGAAGGCAGGGAAATGGGATTAGGAGGCAGAGAATAGCCAAGATTGAATGGCGGAGTAGACTCGATGGAGGCCAAGTCAGTGGATATTTTTAAGGGAGAGATGGACAAAATTCTTGATTTGAACGGGTGTCAAGGGTTATGGGGAAACGGGATTAAGTGTACAGCAGCATCTGCAGTTCCTTCTTAAACTACTACTCATACAAATAGCAATAACATTTAGAAAGCTACAATAACACAGAAGAAAGACAAGCTTATACACAGAATTACCTGGCAGACGTGGTGTTAAATAACTGGAATTAAGGGACTATTTATATTTAAATCTTTGCTTCCTGTTGACCTTGTCTTCTCCTGGAAGAATCTAATGTCCTGTTGCAAGGTTTAAGCTCATTAACATGCATAAGCTGCTTTCTTCTCCTCTCCGAGTCATCTGACAAATACAGAGCACAAATAGAAGGAAAATGTGTTGTAGTGTTGACTACTTCCATTTAACATCTCCAGAGTCTGCAGTGTGTGGCCTTTACAGTTTAGGACATAGAATACAGAACAGCACAGCACAAGAACAGGCCCTTCGGCCCACAATCTCTGTGCCAAATATGATGTCAGAACCATCTCGTATCTATCTGCCTGTAATACATATCCCTCCATTCCCTGCATATCCATGTGCCTATCTTTAAAAGCCTCTATCCTACCTGCCACGAACACCAAACCTGGCAGCACGTTACATAGAAACATAGAAACATAGAAATTAGGTGCAGGAGTAGGTCATTCGGCCCTTCGAGCCTGCACCGCCATTCAATATGATCATGGCTGATCATCCAACTCAGTATCCCGTACCTGCCTTCTCTCCATACCCCCTGATCCCCTTAGCCACAAGGGCCACATCTAACTCCCTCTTAAATATAGCCAATGAACTGGCCTCAACTACCCTCTGTGGCAGAGAGTTCCACAGATTCACCACTCTCTGTGTGAAAAAAGTTCTTCTCATCTCGGTTTTAAAGGATTTCCCCTTTATCCTTAAGCTGTGACCCCTTGTCCTGGACTTGCCTAACATCGGGAACAATCTTCCTGCATCTAGCCTGTCCAACCCCTTAAGAATTTTGTAAGTTTCTATAAGATCCCCTCTCAATCTTCTAAATTCTAGAGAGTATAAACCACGTTCCAGGCACTCGCTGCCCTGTGTTTAAACAAAAGTTGCCCCGCACATCTCCTTTTAGCTTTCCCCCTCTTACCTTAAACCTCTGCTCTCTGGCATTTCATACTTCCGTCCTGGGGGGAAAGGTTCTGACTGTCTACCCTATCTATGCCTCTGATAATCATATCTATTTCTGTCAGGTTCAATGGTACTTCATGGCCACGTGTACCAAAGTACCGTGGAATTCCTTTCTCGCAAGCAGTTCAGTGACAGTTGTACCATACATTATCATACCAAGTCCAAGTCCAAGAGTGCAATATAGTAGACCACATTGAGTCAGTGTATGGGCGCAGCGGTAGAGTTGCTACCTTACAGCGCCAGAGCCCCGGGTTTGATCCTGACTACGGGTGCTGTCTGTACGGAGTTTGCACGCTCTCCCCGTGGTCGCGTGGGTTTCTTCTGGGTGTTCTGGTTTCCTCCCACATTCCAAAGACGTGGGTTTGTAGGTCAATTGGCCTCTGTAAATTGTCCCTAGTGTGCAGGATAGTAGTGTATGGGTCTAGGTGGACTTGATGGGCTGAAGGGCCTGTTTCCACGCTGTTCGTTTAGACCATAAGGTCTGAATGACAATAAAGGTATTCTATTCTATTCTATTCTATTCTATCTCTCTAAACTAAATTAAAGGGCCTGTCAAACTTTCAAGACCTAATTCACGACCTCTGCCAAATTTGTCCTTGACTCATACTCTCAGCATGGTCGTCACAAGGTCGTAGGTAGGTCGTAGCAGGTCGTGATGCTAGTCGTAGATACTCGTGGCATCAAGTAGGTCGGGGCGTTTTTTCTAGCCTGATGAAAAATATCCACGAGTAAAAAAGGTTGTGAATTAGGTCGTGAAAGTGGGACAGGCCCTTAAGAGTCTCCATGTTGCAGGCATCATCTTGTACTGTTCGAGTCCAAAGTTTTTTTGAAATGTTAGTCTTAACTTGGCCCTAAATGCCTGTTGCCCTTGCATTGGAGTTGTAGCCATCTTCCACACCCACCCTTTCTGCATGCCTTTGGACCGCTAATCGTATTTACCCTTTTAAATACTCTCCACAATTGCACAACCTGACAGGCGACAAGAAATATTTTGTTCTAAGCCTGTGGATGGTAGAACGCAATGAATTACAAGTAGCCGAGAAAGCGTTTAATGCTGTAAAATCAATGGCCATTTCCCGCTGATGGACATGAACTGCCTGAGCAATTCCATTAGTTAATGACCTCAATGATCCTGCGATCTGTGATTCATTGGCCAGATATGGATTCTTTGCAAATGAGGAATCTGCATCTATGATTGTCCCCTAACGCTCGCAAGAGTAGAGCTGGGAAAGGGAAGGAGAGAGCAGGGCTGGGAAACAGGTGAGTAGAACATTTGCGTTGCAGTACATTTGAATTTGAGGTCATTTCAATTGCAGCACGATCTGGTGAGCATGCAGCAAATAAATATTCAGTAGGTCTGTCTCAATCTCGAGGAAGGCTGGCATATCATGAGATGCAGAGTAGATATAGGCCCTTCGGCCCACCGAGTCCATGCTGACCATCGATCACCCATTCACACACGTTCTGTGTTTAGTTTAGTGATACAGCGCGGAAATAGGCACCTTCGGCACTATGCCAACTAGCGATCACCTTGTACACTAGCACTATCCACACACTAGAGATAAGTTACAGTTTACCAAAGCTAATCAATCTACACCCCTGTATGTCTTTGGAGTGTGGATGGAAACCAGGGCACCTGGAGAAAACCCACCTGGTCCCAGAGAGAACGTACGAACAGCACCCGTAGTCAGGATCAAACCTAGGTCACTGGTGCTGTGAGGCAGCAACTCTACCGCTGCGCCACCGTGCCACCCTAAAGAGATCTGCAATTATGATCACACCTTTAGTGATTTCAAGGACGGCACAGTGGCAGGGCTGGTAGAGCTGCTGCCTCACAGCTCCAGCGAACTGGGTTCGATCCTGACCTCGGGTGCTGTCTGTGTGGAGTTTGCACGTTCTCCCTCTGGCCGCGTAGGTTGCAATGGTGCGGGTGGATCCCATTCAGTCTGTGGAGGGGTCTCCCATTCCTTCTCTCCAGAGATGCTGCCTGTCCCGTTGAGTCACTCTGGCATCTCGTGATTATCTTCGGCGTAAACCAGCATCTGCAGTTCCTTCCGACACAGGAGGATCGCATGAATGTCCATGACTGCCAACAATGGAGTGACTCCTTTACTATCTAGTAAATACATGACGTAAACAGGCCCTTTGGCCCAACTAGCCCATGCCGACCATGATGCCCATTTACCATAGACCGACTAGCCTTCATTTGGCCCATATCATTTAAACCTTTCTTGTCCTTTTCCTTTCCCATCTGTAATAGAGCCATACTGTACGGGAAAAGGCCCTTCGGCCCAACTTGCCTATGCCGATCCAGATATCCCATCTACGCTAGCCCTACCAACCCCGCGTGTGGCCCATATCTCTTTAAACCTCTCCGATCCCATTCCTTTCCCATTGTTAGTGCTGGAATGGAGTCAAACAGCACAGAAATAGGCTCTATGGTCCAACTTGCCCAAGTCAACTTGCTGATGTAGACTGTATGTAACTCCAGATGTCCGTGGATTACACTTAATGATGTTCTCAGTTCTAGGGAGCATCAAGAAGCAGCCACATTGGCATTTATATACAGTAATTATGGAGATATGAATAAAGCCCTTCCGCCCACAATATTTAATATGTGATTCTGTTCCATTCTGTTTGTAGTTTGTTTAGAAACATGGAAACATAGAAATTAGGTGCAGGAGTAGGCCATTCGGCCCTTCGAGCCTGCACCACCATTCAATATGATCATGGCTGATCATTCAACTCAGTATCCCGTACCTGCCTTCTCTCCATACCCCATGATCCCCTTAGCCACAAGGGCCACATCTAACTCCCTCTTAAATATAGCCAATGAACTGGCCTCAACTACCCTCTGTGGCAGAGAGTTCCAGAGATTCACCACTCTCTGTGTGAAAAAAGTTCTTCTCATCTCGGTTCTAAAGGATTTCCCCCTTATCCTTAAGCTGTGACCCCTTGTCCTGGACTTCCCCAACATCGGGAACAATCTTCCTGCATCTAGCCTGTCCAACCCCTTAAGAATTTTGTAAGTTTCTATAAGATCCCCTCTCAATCTTCTAAATTCTAGAGAGTATAAACCAAGTCTATCCAGTCTTTCTTCATAAGACAGTCCTGACATCCCAGGAATCAGTCTGGTGAACCTTCTCTGCACTCCCTCTATGGCAATAATGTCCTTCCTCAGATTTGGAGACCAAAACTGTGCACAATACTCCAGGTGTGGTCTCAGGTGTGGTTTGTAGTTTGTTTGTTTGTCTTTTTGCACAAAGTCCGCGAGCATTGCCACTTTTCATTCCACTGCACATCTCGTGTGTGTATGTGACAAATAAACTTGACTTGACTTGAAAGCAGGCTGATGGGACCAGTCAGATACTTGAAAGAGTAGGTATACTGATTCCAATGCAGTAAACCAAGAGGAATGCAAAAATGCAGTCAATATTAAACCCACTAGCCTCAGGAGACTTTTTTTTTTATCCTGTGGCTGCGTAAACAAGGATTTGTTGTTCTGAGGAGAAGTGCTTCAATCCGTTTAAATAGGGATTAGCAGGCAAAATATTTAAGCGTGTGATTAGAGCCGTCAACGGCATAAAAATCCATAGGCCAGATGAGGGGGGAAAACTGCAAATGAAAAGCTGTTCACAAGGTTAATAACCAGCGACTGGTAGTTTCATAAAATAGATGCAAAATGCCGGAGTAACTCAGTGGGCCAACCTGAGACATTTTGTGTCTATCTTCGGTGTAAACCAGCATCTGCAGTTCCTTCCTATACAGCTCCGTAATAAGTAGTTCAATGTTGTCCATCTATCATTGATGGTGAAATTTATTTATCTTAAGTACAACCGTCTTCCCGCCCAAACCTCAGGAACTTCTCCAAATATTTAGCCCCTCCCTCCTTCCCACATGTTTTAATATTCTTATACCCATTTTCATTAATTATTATGTATTAGTATCCATCCTAAATTATATTTAGTTTCCTTTAAACTATATTAAGATTATTTAAAAATTAGTAATAACTATCTAAAGTCCCCTTATCCCCCAAACTCCGTGGGGTAGATAGGACTAGTGTAGATGGGATATCTGGATCGGCATGGGCAAGTTGGGCCGAAGGGCCTGTTTCCGTACGGTATGACTCTATTACAGAACTAAACAAGGAACTGCAGATGCTGGTTCATACAGAAAAGCGCGCAAGGCGTTGGAGTAACGCAGCAGGTCAGGCGGGCATCATCCCTGGAGAACATTTTGAATAGGTGACGTTTTGGGTCGAGACCCTTCTTCAGGGTTTAGGCACAAAGCACATGTGGGCTTGTAGGTCAATCAGCCTCTATACACCTGCCCCTAGTGTGTGGGCTTTGCACTAGTTTCTCTAAAAGGCTAGTGATATTCAAATAGGAAATGAGAGAAGGTTTGTAGCATCTTAATGGTGATGGAGAAGCTAGCACGATGGAAAATCACAACCACATGGCTGCCTATTAAAAACCCCCTCCCACGCCTGTGCTAACCTATTCCTGCATCTCCCCTTTCCCACATTTCTTCTCTCTTCTCTCCCCCCCCTCCCTGACAATCAATCTGAAGAAGGGTCTCGACCCGAAACATCACCTATCCATGTGGGATGAAACTAGAGCACCTGGAGGAGACCCACACAGTCAAAGGGAGAAAGTCCAAATTCCACACACACACACACACATACAGACAGACAGCACCCGAGGTCAGAATCGAACCTGGGTCTCTGGCGCTGTGAGGCAGTAGCTCTACCAGTTGCTCCACCCATTGATGCAGGGATTTCCGGGGCATCTGGAAGTCGTGTTAAAGGAAGTCATGGTGTGTCTCTAAAAACTTGTACATATCTCTAAGCATCTTCGCCATAACTTCATACCCAAGTTGGCAGTGGAGTCCGCTGCTCCCCATCTTTGGACAGGGGGACAATGTAGCTGTTCTGACACGTATGAACAGCCAGTTTTATGTGTCTGTCCTGTGGTGTCTCTGCTGTTGAAGGGTCCTGGTAGCAAGCGAGCCCGTGCCAAGAATCACAGGCATCAACCCAAATCGTGTCCATCAGCCCTGTACTCCCATTGACCTCCACTGAGCTGCTGGCCAACGGAATGAAGGCCTTGAGAGTTGGAGCTGGCGAGGCAGAGCACAGAGATTCGTTCCCAAGGGAGCTTCGGCTGCTGTTGCTGCCCAATGGATGCCAGAATCACACTGACTGCATTCACTGTAACAGCAAGGAGCGTCGGACAACAGGCCCGATTCCTAATGAAATGTCCCAGGACTCTAACCTGACCTGAATCTCAGTCTGCCAAAGCTTACTCACTGTCACACTCAGCTACCACCCCAGAGCTGAAGATTGGGAACACTGCCCAAAATCACCACCCAATTTGTTTTCAAGAGTGAGTTAGGTTTAGCTCTTAGGGCTGGCAGAAATAAGGGATATGGGGAGAAAGCAGGAACGGGGTACTGATTTTGGATGAACACTGCCCAAAATCACCACCCAATTTGTTTTGAAGAGTGAGTTAGGTTTAGCTCTTAGGGCTGGCGGAAATAAGGGATATGGGGAGAAAGCAGGAACGGGGTACTGATTTTGGATGATCAGCCATGATCATACTGAATGGTGGTGCTGGCTCGAAGGGCCGAATGGCCTACACCTGTACCTATTTTCTATACGTGAAAGTTCTATTTCCAGTCTATCCAAACTCTCCCCGTAACTTAAAGGTTGGTGGAGGATTAGTGCAAATGGGCTGCTGATGGTGGGTGCAGACTAGGTGGGCTGCAGGGTGGGCTTCTGTGCTGTATCTCTCTCTCTCTGAGTCCAAGCATTCGTTGCTTCGAAGAGTTATCTGAACCCCAGCAGTATGGGAGCGGGCAGGTTGGCTGCAGGGATTCAGCGAGTTACAGATGTAAAAACCGTGGGCAGGTCAACATGGTGCGGTCACTGGGCAAGGGGACACAGGCTGCTGATATCCTCCTAGGCTCTTGTCAGACTTTCTCTGCCTGTCACAGAAGATTTAATCTGCAGGCTTGCGGCATTTGAGTAAAGCATGCAGGAAGGAACTGCAGATGCTGGTTTAAACCGAGGATAGACACAAAAAGCTGGAGTAACTCAGCGGGACAGGCAGCAACTCCGAAGAAAAGGAATAGGTGACGTTTTGGATCAAGACTCTTCTCCAGACTGTTTTCCAGAGATGCTGCCCGACCTGTTAACCTACTCCGGCATTTTTGCTCCTTTTTGTCTATTAACCAGCATCTGCAGTTCTTTGTTTCTATACTTAGCCTCCAGTTTCCCATAACACAAGGCAGTGTAATTGGCCATGGTACATTGTTACTAATAGTATGGAGATGTGGTAGAATCCTTGATGAGGTGGAATAACATAGGTTTAGGTAGGTTTGATAGTTGGTACAGATTCAGTGGGCCAAAGGGCCTGTTTCCGTGCAGTATTTGTGTGTGACTCTAATGCTACAAGTGTATGCATTTTATGTAATCAAGTGATTAAAAGGGTTCTTGATGTCAATTGCCCTGAAAGAGCTTCCACTGTTGATGTTACACAGTATGAATATTGATTTCTCTCACTTCAAGTAACCCTTGCATTCCCTCTCTCTCTGCCCCTGACTTACTCCAGTCATCCAGCTAGTTCCACTGTTCGCATCCATATGTCCCTGCATTATCACCTCTTCCACTGCCAACAATGGACCATTGTGGGCTCCACTTTTCCTGGGTCATCCGTGATTTGTTTCAACTCTTTCACACCTCTAGTTTTCCTCAGTCTGAAGAAGGGCCTTGACCCGAAACGACACCTGTACCTTTCCTCCAGAGGTGCTGCCTGACCCGCTGAGTTACTCCAGCATATTGTGCCTCTCTTCGCTGTAAACCAGCATCTGCAGTTCCTTCCTACACATTGACACCTTTCCTGTGTCATCCGTGCTTTGTTCGAGTATTGGTAGCCTTGTTGCCCTGCCATTGACTTGGTCTAAAGAGCGGCAGAAGTTGCTTTTCACTCTAATTGGGGATAATTTGGGCTGTGAACCTTTGACAATAGGCGTGGGAGGAAGAAGCTGAAAATATTCAGGTCAAAGCCCAGCACAAAGCAAACATTTGTACGGGATTATTTTTAACACGCTACTTTCAAAGATTCCGTGACATTAAAAAAACATATTTTTAATTCATCTGAGCAGCGCCAAGCAGAAAATACAGCTGGCAACAACAGCAAGACAGATTCGCAGGAGATAATGCTGATGTTTTGTTATTTGTAACCAATGATTAGTGTAATTAAATATAATGAGAGAAGACACTGCACATGAAACTACTGAAGCAGGATAGTTCACAGCAAAGATTAGGCACTGGGGGAATCTGAGTGGATCATTGCTGGAAGTAATGTCCAGGGACTGCGAGAGATCACAAGAAATTGTGGACACAAACCAACCTCCCTTCCACGGACTCCATCTACACCTCACGCTGCCTCGGCAAGGCCAGCATCATCATCAAGGACCAGTCGCACCCTGGCCATTCCCTCTTCTCCCCTCTCCCATCAGACAAAAGGTACAGAAGTGTGAAAACGCACACCTCCAGATTCAGGAACAGTTTCTTCCCAGCTGTTATCAGGCAACTGAATCATCCTAGCACAACCAGAGAGCAGTGCTGAACTACTATCTACCTCACTGGAGACCCTCGGACTATATTTGATCGGACTTTACTGCCTTTATCTTGTACTAAACGTTATTCCCTTAATCATGTATCTGTAGACATGGACTATCTATGATTGTGATCATGTATTGTCTTTCCGCTGACTGGTTAGCACGCAGCAAAAGCTTTTCACTGTACTTCGGTACACGTGGCCACAAACGGAACCAGGGGCCACAGTTTGAGAATAAGGGGTAAGCCATTTAGAACGGAGACGAGGAAACACTTTTTCTCACAGAGAGTTGTGAGTGTGGAATTCTTTGGCTCAGAGGGCAGTGGAAGCAGGTTCTCTGGATGTTTTCAAGAGAGAGCTAGATAGGGCTCTTAAAAATAGCAGAGTCAGGGGATATGGGGAGAAGGCAGGAACGGGATACTGATTGGGTATGATTAGCCATGATCATATTGAATGGCGGTGCTGGTTTGAAGGGCCAAATGGCCTACTCCTGCACCTATTGTCTATTGTCTATTGTCCTCCACCAACTGTGTGACTTCATTTACTAATGTAGCCGATAGATACACTACAGTGGCGGAGCGGGTAGAGTTGATGGCTTACCACGCCAGGGACCCGGGTTCAATCCTGACAACGGGTGCGGAGTTTGTACGCTCTCCCTGTGACCGTGTGGGTTTTCTCCGGGCGCTCTGGATTCCCCCCACACTCCAAACATGTACAGGCTTGTAGGTTAATTGGCTTCGGTAAAATTGTAAATTGCCCCTAGTGTGTAGGATAGCATTAGTGAACGGGGCAGTGGATCGCCAGTCGGAGTGGGCTTGGTGGACCGAGGGCCTGATTCAGCGCTGTATCTCTAAAGTCTAAAGATCCAGCCTGGATACTCTGTCATCAGATAGCTACTTCATGAATTTTAAGCTACTGAATTCAAAGTGGGCTGTTTGTTTGAATTATAGATGCTTGCTGCTCAGCGGATACAGATGACAAGATGAGCACTTTGCCAGACGTTGCGCCCTGGAACAGATGTGGAATCTTAAGTACAAAGTGAGTGCACATAAAAGGGGAAAAAAAAGCTTTAATGGGAACTTATGAATGGATTGAGGTGGATGTAATGATTTTTTCTTTGTGTTGATTGTAGAGAAGAATCTGTACTGGGAATAAATCCATTCTAATGCACATTGCTTGTCAGTATGAAGTATAACCAAATCTACCTCAGTGGGATTAGGTTTAGAGCATTTTCATCTCAGAATCACATACTCGTACAGCATGGAATTAGGGTGCTCGGCCCACCTTGCCCTGATCTACACAAGTCCCACCTATCTGCTTTTGGCCCATATACCTTTAACCCTATCCTATCCATTAAGGATAAAGGGGAAATCCTTTAAAACCGAGATGAGAATAACTTTTTTCACGCAGAGAGTGGTGAATCTCTGGAACTCTCTGCCACAGAGGGTAGTTGAGGCCAGTTCATTGGCTATATTTAAGAGGGAGTTAGATGTGGCCCTTGTGGCTAAGGGGATCAGGGGGTATGGAGAGAAGGCAGGTACGGGATACTGAGTTGGATGATCAGCCATGATCATATTGAATGGCGGTGCAGGCTCGAAGGGCCGAATGGCCTACTCCTGCACCTAATTTCTATGTTTCTATGTTTCTATCCATGCACCTGTTGAAATGCTTCTTAAAGGTAGCAATAGCCCCTGCCTCAACTACCTTCTCTGACAGATTGTTCCATACACCCACCACCCTTTGTGTAAAACAAATATTACCTCTCGTGTTCCTATTAAATCTTTCCCCCCTCACACCTTAAAGCTATGTCCTCTGGTTCTCAATTCTCCCACTATAGGCAAGAGACATTTGTGCATCTACCTATCTATTCCTCTCATGATTTTGTACATCAAGTCAAGTCAAGTTTATTTGTCACATACACATACGAGATGTGCAGTGAAATGAAAAGTGGCGATGCTCGCGGACTTTGTGCAAAAAGACAAACAAACAAACAACCAAACAATTCTTTTACATATTGAATATTGTGGGCGGAAGGAAAAGGGTTCAGTAAAGTTAGTCCCTGGTGAGATAGGAGTTTACAGTCCGAATGGCCTCTGGGAAGAAACTCCTTCTCAACCTCTCTGTTCTCACAGCATGGCAACGGAGGCGTTTGCCTGACCGTAGCAGCTGGAACAGTCTGTTGCAGGGTGGAAGGGGTCTCCCATGATTTTATTGGGAGTCCCCATGTCTATAAAGTCACCCTTCATCTTCCTACACGCACGCCAAGGAATAAAGTCCAAGCCTGCTCAACCTCTCCCTATAGCTCAGTCCTGGTCACATCCTCGTGAATCTTCTCCGCACCCTTTCCAGCTTGACAATATCTCTCCTATAACACGGTGACCAGAATGTCTCGTACGACAGTAACATAACTTCCCAACTTCTCAACTCGATACTCTCACTGATGAAGGCCAATGTGCTAAAGGCCTTTTTGACCACCCTATCTACCTGTGATGCCAGGTTCTCAAGGAACCACCCGTTCCTGCACTCCTAGATCTGTAGGCTCACAAATCAACAACGGCCATACTCTGTGTGACCTTTATTTAACCGTTTTTTATCTTTCCACACAAGACTGTGAATTAGTGGACCCTGTTGCAAAAAAAAGGGTCATATTTCTGTAACTACATTCAGATCCAAACTCAAAATGCCCCAAAGTCAGAGTCAAAATCTTATCGCTAGTTTGACTGAGAACTCGCATCCATTTGATATGAATTGAATTTGAGCTTCACGTCTGTCTTGGAGAGGGAATTCCCTTGAACATAAGAAATTATTTAATTGGAATGTCTATGTAGGTTATAACATCTAATAGAGTAAATAGCGAGGAAATAATGTCCCATTTATTCACACTTCCAGAATTTAGTTAACTGAATTTAAGTTCGCAATCTGGTTAATCAATTTTTCTCAACCATTTAACGAGGACTCTAGATTGCTGGCCCAGAACTAACATCCTTATTCTACTGAGCCAGTGAGAAAGCTTCAGGTTGGATATTTCTATCTGGATAAATCTATCTCAGCTTAGTCAGGGTGGAATTTGTGACTGGAGCATTGCCTTGATTTGACTCAAGTCAAGTAAAGTCAAGTCAATTTTATTTCTATAGCACATTTAAAAACAGCTCTCGTTGACCAAAGTGCTTTACATCAGTGCAGGCACTAACGTGCCACATACAGTGGTACATAGATCAACAATACATACATAAATACATACATACAGCGCTCCCTCAGAGGACCTCAAGAAACGCATGTGAGTAAACATAGAAACATAGAAAATAGGTGCAGGTGTAGGCTATTCGGCTCTTCGAGCCTGCACCACCATTCAATATGATCATGGCTGATCATCCAACTCAGTATCCCGTACCTGTCCTCTCTCAATATCCCCTGATCCCTTTAGCCACAAGGGCCACATCTAACTCCCTCTTAAATATAGCCAATGAACTGGCCTCAACTACATTCTGTGGCAGAGAGTTCCAGAGATTCACCACTCTCTGCATGAAAATTTTTTTCTCATCTCAGTTCTAAAGGATTTCCCCTCGATCCTTAAGCTGTGACCCCTTGTCCTGGACTTCCCCAACATCGGGAACAATCTTCCTGCATCTAGCCTGTCCAACCCCTTAGAAATAGGTTTTCCTTAGAAATAGTAGAAATAGGTTTTAAGTCTAGACTTAAAGGAGTTGATGGAGGGGGCAGTTCTGATGAGAAGAGTTCCACAGTCTAGGTGCAGCAACTGCAAAAGCATTGATATCTCCAGTAAATGCACACTCCTTGGTTGAATAAACCAAGGGGACTCATGGTAAACTGGTGTTATGATGAAGGGTCAGTGAGTTGCTGCATTATGTACAGTAACTGAATTTTCTTTCTCCCTCTAGATGTGAGCAATTTTTCAAACAGCTCTCGTGCTTCTACCACTGCTCCCCAGACACCAAAATCTGGGCGAGTCCAGATCTTCCCAATCACCTTGTGAATGTACCACTTTGCCACAGCTTCTGTGACCAATGGTAAGTAGATCACAGTCTGAAGAAGGGTCTCGACCCGAAACTTCACCCACTCCTTCTCTCCAGAGATGCAGCCTGTCCCGCTGAGTTACTCCAGCATTTTGTGTCTACCTTCGATTTAAACCAGCATCTGCAGTTCTTTCCTACACAACAAAGGGCCTGTTCAACTTATGCGACATGTGAAGCCTGTATGGTCGTGAGTAGCCACTCAAAGAATTGTGCCTTTTTCTGGTAGCCGCTGGATTTTCGACATTTTGAACATTTTCCGCAACCTGCTGCGACTACGACGGGTGCCGGAAAGTCGCTGAAAAAATCGCGTAGGTGGGACAGGCCCTTAGGTAGTTTAAGACTAGTAAATGTCTCGAGAGACTGGCGAGTTCAATCGATGAGCCTCTCATCAGCATCCTCTATCCAGAAATACAATGGAACATAAATATTGTGGTTATGAGAACCAATCAGTGGTGCAACGGTAGAGTAGCTGCTTTATAGAGACCCAGGTTCGAACTTGACCATGCTGCTGGAAGTAGGAATTTCATTGTTACATTTCTGGACATATGACAATAAAACACTCTTGACTCTTGAACAAGGATGCTGCTGATGGCTCTATACTTTAGACCAGTGATTCCCAACCTGGGGCCATATGGCCCCAAAGGAGCCGTGGCAAATCTCAGGGGGGCCACAGAACAATTTTGGGATTTAGGGGGCCACAGGTTCAATGAAGGGGGCCACAGAGCTACCACCCTGTTGCCTCCTAAATTTCAATTCTAATAAATTTAAATCTATGTAGTTGAAATATTTTTGATGTTTGTGGAATAGAATAAAAGACAATTAATAGACACTGATATTTTTATGGAAGGTATTATAATATTGAAGTACTTTTTTTCCGCTAATAATGTCAGTGGGGGGGGGGGGGGGGGGGGGGCACAGAAAAATTAAAAAAACCCAAGGGGGGCCATGAGCTAAAAAAGGTTGAGAACCACTGGTTTAGACTTTGAAAACGGGTCCTTCAGTCCACCGGGTCCACGGCGACCAACAATCACAGCATACACTATAATAATAATAATAATAACTTTATTTATAAAGCGCTTTTAGACAACATCAGTTACCACAAAGTGCTGTACATGGGAAGTCAACAAAAAGTTATTACAAACTACTAAAACCATTAAGACGACAGGACTATAAAAACAGTAAAAATTAAAAGACATTAAAAGCACTAAAACAGGAACAATGTCTCAGCCAGTGTCGAAAGCCAGTGAATAAAAGTGAGTTTTTAGGGAGGATTTAAAGATGGACAGTGAAGGGGCCTGTCTGATCTGCACCGGCAAGGTGTTCCAGAGTGCCGGGGCAGCAACAGAAAAGGCTCTATCCCCTCTGAGCTTCCGCTTAGACCTTGGTACCTCAAGGAGCAGCTGATCCGCTGACCTGAGGCACCGGGTAGGAGCATATAGGTGGAGCAGCTCAGAGAGGTAAGGCGGGGCGAGGCCATTCAAAGATTTAAAAACAAATAAAATAATTTTAAAATGAACTCGAAAGTGCACTGGGAGCCAGTGAAGGGAGGCCAAAATTGGCGTAATGTGCTCCCTCTTTCGAGTTCCGGTTAAAAGGCGAGCGGCAGCATTTTGGACCAACTGGAGACGAGCCAACGAAGCTCGTGAGACTCCAGAGTAGAGCGCGTTACAGTAATTCAGCCGAGATGAAATAAAGGCGTGAATTACTGTTTCAAAATGCTGCCGCTCGAGAATGGGCTTCACCTTTGCCAGCTTCCTTAGGTGAAAGAAGCTGGACTTAACCACTGCGCCTATTTGTTTATCTAATTTAAAATCACCGTCCATCATAAAACCCAGGTTTAAAACTGTTGGCTTTACTAGCACTATTCTACACACAAGGGACAAGTTACAGAAGCCAATTAACCTACAAACCTGCCCCTCTTTGGAGTGTGGGAGGAAACCGGAGCGCCCGGAGAAACCCCACCCGGTCGCATGGAGAACATACTATCTCCATTCAGACAGGATCAAACCCGGGTCGCTGGTGCTGTAAGGCAGCAACTCTACTGCTGGACCAGCTTTGTGCCACCCTGGTATTGGCTATTGACATCTATCTGCCTTCTTCCTCTCCAGGTACAAAGCTTGCAAGAATGATCTGACCTGCACCAAAAAGTGGAATTCTGGTTTGAAGCCTTCTAATGCCTCTCAGACCAACTGTAGCTCGGAGTGTATTCCTTACAGTAAGGTAGGAATGATGCAATTCTTGGAACCACACCAATTATCATCCAAATCAATGCCCTTTGTCAGCTTGGTTGAGTTGGTGGGATGGCCGAACCAGAGAGGCAGGAGATTGAGCCCCACCCATCTAGTCATCCAGTATAAAACTACATTGTCAAAGTAGGCAGCTCACCCGATGCTCCATCCAGCATCCCATCCTCAAAGGCAACAAGCAAACCTGGATTGGTTTCACCAGAACATCGGAGGCTGAGGGCCAACTTGATAGAAGTATATAAATTTATGAGAGGAAGGACAGTCAGAACCTTCTCCCAGTTTAGCTTTAAGCTGAGAGGGGCAAAGCTCGGAGAATGGGGTTAGGAGGGAACGATAGATCAGCCATGATTGAATGGTGGGGTAGACTTGATGAACCTTGCACGCAGTTTGGAACTGACAAAGACCACGAGGCATAGCTTTAGGGTGAGAGGGGCAAAATCTAAAGGAGATGTATGCGTCAAATTATATACAGAGAGAGTGGTGGGCTGCGCTGCCAACGGTGGTGTTAGTGGAAGGCAGATATGATAGCAGCTTATTTAAAAAGTGTGGATGGTGCTTGGAACATGCTGCCTAGGGTAGTGCTGGAGGCAGATACAATAGTGGTGTTTAATTCTTAAGGGGTTGGACAGGCTAGATGCAGGAAGATTGTTCCCGATGTTGGGGAAGTCCAGATAAAGGGGTCACAGTTTAAGGATCAGGTGGAAGTCTTTTAGGACCGAGATGAGAAAAACTTTTTTCACACAGAGAGTGGTGAATCTGTGGAATTCTCTGCCACAGAAGGTAGTTGAGGCCACAGTTCATTGGCTATATTTAAGAGGGAGTTAGATGTGGCTAAAGGGATCAGGGGGTATGGAGAGAAGGCAGGTACAGGATACTGAGTTGGATGATCAGCCATGATCATATTGAATGGCAGTGCAGGCGCAAAGGGCCGAATGGCCTCTACTCCTGCACCTATTTTCTATGTTTCTATGATAAGATGCTTTTAGATAACCACTTGGATACGCAAGGAATGGAGGGATATGGATCCTGGTTAGGCAGATGCTATGACGTTACCTTGGCATCATGTTCAGCATTGACATTGTGGCCAGAGGGCCGTTGGTGTGCTGGACAGTTCTATGTTGAATGTAAATCAAAGATTCTATATTGTGCTACATGGTGTGACTATGCACTAGATGACCTCCATAATGGTACACACAATCTCTGCAGTTCATTGCACTCAAAACATTATGCATGAGTTTTTCTTCTCATTACTTTCTGGGCTGGGAATAGGTTGCCAAGACGGAATTTAGTTCTCGCCTGGTCACAGCAAGAGTGAATGACCATAGTTTCCTTCACAGTTGAGCTTGCATTTGGTGTAAGGGTGATATCGTGGTTATGTTACCAGACGATTACTTCAGAGGGAAGAAATACACAAAGTTCTCCAGTAACTCAGCGGGTCAGGCGGCATCTGTGGAGAACATGAATAGGCAACGTTTTGGGTCGGGGTCCTTCTTCAGACTGTGGTAGAATGGAGAAAGCTGGTAGAGAGATGGGGGTGAGACAAAGCCTGGCTAGTAGTAGTCGGCAATGTACAGAAGAAGGATGCAGTACTGTTGCAGACACAATGGATTAATGTAGACGTAAATGCATTTCGTTGTCTCTGTACTGTACACTGACAATGACAATTAAAATTGAATCTGAATCTAGACAGATAGATAAATCGAGGACGTGCTTATCGTAAGATCTCACTTAGAACATAGATCAGTCCAGCACAGAACCAGTCCCCTAAGCCCACAGTGTCTGAACATGATGCCACGTTGAACTAATCTTCTCTGCAAGCACATGATCCACTTCCCTCCATTCCCTGCAAACACATGTGCCTATCCTAAAACGTCTTAACCGCCACTATCATACCTGCCTCCACCACCACCCCTGGCAGTGCATTCCAGGCACCCGCCATTTTCTGTGTCAAAAAAAACCCGCCCCACACATCTCCTTTATACTTTGCCCCTCTCAGCTTAAAGCTATGTTTGAAGAATCAGGCCCTCTCATAGATGAACTGAGGCCTAGGCCAATTTCAATTTTAGAGGCCTCCAAACCAAGATGAAATACAGGCCCCTCAATTTTAGAGGCCCCCAAATCAACATCCATAGAAACATGGACACAGAAGCATAGAAAATAGGTGCAAGAGGAGGCCATTCTGCCCTTCGAACCAGCACCGCCATTCATTGCGATCATAGCTGATCGTCCCCAATCAATAACCCATGAATTACCACAGTCCCTTTGAAGCAGAGAGGCTTGAGGCCCATGCCCCCTCTGATAGGCCCTGAGGAGAATGTGGTTAGGATGGAGAGATAGACCAGCCATGATTGAATGGTGGAGTAGACTTGATGGGCCGAATGGCCTAATTTGCTCCTATCACCTATGAACATGAGCTTATGAACCATGCCGTCTAGTATTTGATAATTTCAGACTGGGGAAAAGATTTTGAATGCCTACTCTATCTTATAGTTTTATATACATCTATCAGGCTTCCCCTCATCCTCCGACGCTCCTTAGAAAACAATCAGCGGCTCCATGACTTATCAGTGACATGCTGGTGAAGAGATAAAAGTGAATAAATAAAAAAAAGATTAACCAGTGGGGAAATGGTGAATGCTCAGCCTGCCATTAAGTTCGTTTAGATGCTGGAAGGCCACAAACAATCTGCCCTTTACTTGCAAGTGGAATACAGGGTATGGAGAGACTTAACGTGCAGGGAGAAATGAAAAATATATCTTCACTGATCTGTCACATGCCCTTCAGCCTCAGTACATGACTTTGAAAATTCATTCATCTGTGAAGATCTGTCAGCTCACATTATCTATCGAGAGAATATGACTTGAAATGTGCCCGTTGGCTTACGCCCTATACATATTCATGGATGCATCATCATGGTACCATGCCATTTTAGAACAGAAATGCTGCTGGTGTTGTCTATCTGAAATACTCGGCAAGTAAGGCAGCTTCCGTGCAGAAGGGTCAGGTTGACCACATAGAAACATAGAAAATAAGTGCAGGAGTAGGCCATTTGGCCCTTCGAGCCTGCACCGCCATTCAATATGATCATGGCTGATCATCCAACTCAGTATCCTGTACCTGCCTTCTCTCCATACCCCCTGATCCCTTTAGCCACATCTAACTCCCTCTTAAATATAGCCAATGAACTGTGGCTTCAACTACCTTCTGTGGCAGAGAATTCCACAGATTCACCACTCTCTGTGTGAAAAATGTTTTTCTCATCTCGGTCCTAAAAGATTTTCCCCTTATCCTTAAACTGTGACCCCTTGTTCTGGACTTCCCCAACATCGGGAACAATCTTCCTGCATCTAGCCTGTCCAACCCCTTAAGAATGTTGTAAGTTTCTATAAGATGCCCCCTCAATCTTCTAAATTTTCAGATTCAGATTCAGATTCAGATTCAATTTAATTGTCATTGTCAGTGTACAGTACAGAGACAACGAAATGCAACGAAATGCATCTAGCGAGTACAAGCTGAGTCTATCCAGTCTTTCTTCATATGAAAGTCCTGCCATCCTAGGAATCAGTCGCGATCACTTCTGATCACAGCTGGAAAAGTCAAGGTAAACGGTCTGGAGGTCGGCACAGTAGAGTTGCTGCCTCACGGCGCCAGAGACCCGGGTTCGATCCTGACTACGGGTGCTGTCTGTACGGAGTTTGTACGTTCTCCCTGTGACCGCGTGGGTTTTCTCCAGTTTCCTCCCACACTCCAAAGACGTACAGGTTTGTAGGTTAATTGGCTTTAGTGAAATTGTAAATTGTCCCTAGTGGGTGGGATAGTGTTAGTGTACAGGGGTGATTGCTGGTCGGCACACACGCCCAATGGGCCGTGGGCCTGTTGCCATGCTGTATCTATGTCGCTGGAGTCTAAAGTCAAAAGGACAATCTGGAAGAAAAAGAAAGGTGTTTGATGGCATGGAGAGTAAGCTTGGCAGAGCATAATCAGAACTTTTCAGAGGCACTTGAGAAAAAATAATTTGCAAAGTTTTGGGGAAAGAATGGCAGGTAAAGGGATGGGACAGACTTTTCTGTCAGGAGCTAGCATAGAGCCAGTGGGCTGAATGGCCTCTTTCATGCCATTGCGATTGTATGATTCTATTATTGCAAATCATATTGATTTTGTTCTTGGTACTTTAAGCAATCTACAATAGAACGCTGATAATTAGTGATTGAAACTTTCAGATAGTGATAGTCTATGTGTGTACGGAGTTTGTACATTCTCCCCGTGACCTGCGTGGGTTTTCTCCAGGAACTCCTGTTTCCTCCCACATCGCAAAGATGTGCAGGTCTGTAGGCTGTTTGGCTTTGGTGAAATTGTAAATTGTCCCGAGTGTGTGTAGGATAGTGTTAGTGTGCCATCACAGACTCGGTGGGCCGAAGGGCCTGTTTCAACTGGGTATCTCTAAACTAAACTAAACTAAACTTAGGAAGTGTTGTCATTACTAGAGACAAAATATTTAGAGGTTGGTCTATCTATTCAGGGGCCATAAATGTTCCCATGGAATGATTCACAGAAGCACAACGATATTCTCCCATTGTCCGGGCAAAACATTTTCCCCTTCACTGCGCGCTGCAGATTTTTTTTTAATTTACCATTCATCTCTCTTCCCTGTTGAACACAAATTGGCTGCCATACTTGCTCATTGACAATGCTGCAAAATCATTCATTTGCTCTGAAGGACATTGGGCCACTTCAAGGTCATCCAAGTTTCTTTCAAATAGTTGATTTACTGCCAGCAATGCTGGGATCAGAGAAAGGTTTGGTTTGGTTTACAATTGGACTACAAGAGGAAAATTACACTCTCAGGAAGCAGGCTTCCGACAAATGATCAGCATTGAACAAGCATCGGGACTTCCGAGCCTGAACGTTCCACATTCACAGTGTCGTTTAGTTCAGACAATAGACAATAGGTGCAGGGCCCTTCGAGCCAGCACCACCATTCGATACGATCACGGCTGATCAAACTCCATTAGTTTGGTGATACAGTGTGGAAACTTCCCTTCTGCTCACCGAGTCCACGCCGACCAACAATACTAGTTGTATCATACAGTCTCGAATTTTACAGAATTTGTACAATTTTTACAGAATTTGTACAATTTACAGAAGCCAATTAACCAACAAATCTGTGTGCCATCGAAACGTGTGAGGAAACCAGAGCACCCGCAGAAAACCCACGCAGTTCACAGGGAGAACGTACAAACTCCACACAGACAGTACCGTAGACAAGATCGAAACTGGGTCTCTGTTGCTGTAGGGCAGAAATTCTACCTCGCCGGCACTATGTTGCCCGAGGTTGATTTGTGGCAGTAGTGGGTCAACTTCCAATTTTACCAATCATCTCGAACAACGCTCTTGCAAGCGGCTGGAGTAACTCACCAGGCCTGGCGAAAGTGTGAAGGGTCCCAATTTGAAACGTCCACCCATTCCTTCCAGAGATGCTGCCTGACTCTTGATTAGTATGGGCGTCAGAGGTTATGGGGAGAAGGCAGGAGAATGGGGTTGAGAGGGAGAGATAGATCGGGCATGTTTGAATGGCGGAGTAGACTTGATGGGCCAAATGGCCTAATTCTGCTCTTCATCCAGCACTGTGTGTTTTGCTCAAGATTCCCACTGTTGTCTCTCTATAACGATACTCAAGTCCTCCACTGTATCGTAGATTTATTCAGTCCCCATTCTGGATGAATGAGGACTGAGTCCTCATTCAGCTGAAAGACTGTGGCACATATGACAGACAGTCACAGATGTCTGTGAGCAATGTCGCATCGATGAGCTCTGCTTCTTTGAGGAAGCTGGGCCTCGAGGGGAATTCTCCTGCCAGCTGGAAATGCAATGGCAACATGGCTGCGAGTGTGGAGAGGTTGGAGAGGTTGTCGAGAAGGATCAACTCCATACCAAGATCTGTTGGACAGGCTGTCTTGCTTATAAAATCAAAAAGATCATCACTTTTCCTTCCTCCGCCCCAACATATTTGCTAATCGTTTGCTCCACAAAATACCAAAAAGCAATAAAGCCCCAACTACTCGATGTGAATGCTAAGACAGAAATTTGCTATCAGTCTGGAGAAGATTCGCAACCTAAAAATGGTGCACAAAGTGACTCGAAGAATGACACAAAATGCTGGAGTAACTCAGCGGGACAGGCAGCATCTCTGGAGAGAAGGAATGGGCGACGTTTCGGGTCAAGACCTTTCTTCAGATTGAAGAAGGGTCTCGACCCGAAATGTCACCCATTCCTTCTCTCCAGTGGAAGTAATAGGTGGAGAGGGAGGGGAGAAATAGGTAGATGTGGGGGAGAAAGAGGAAGGAGGAGGGTGGCAGTAGGCGGTGTGTTTGTTAGACGTTATCTAAAATTGGAGACTTCAATGTTCGTACCATTCAGTTGGAAGCTAGCCAAACAAAATATGAGGTGCTGTTCGTCCAGTTTGCATGTGCCTTCACTCTGGCCTTCACTCCATAGATGCTGCCTCACCCGCTCAGTTACTCCAGCATTTTTGTCTACCTTCAATTTTTCCAGCATCTGCAGTTCCTTCTTAAACAAATCACTCCAATACTTTGTGTATATTTTTCTGTAAGCCAGCATCTGAAGTTCCCTGTTCCTCTAGTGATGTTGTGCTTCTGTTCTCCAGATCCCTTGTTCAGTCAAAATGAAACAGCCAGCTCACATCCAAACTCACATCTTCCTCACAAAGCTGACTACAAAAATATTCAATTCAAATCAAAAATCCCAAAAGAGTTACTAGCTTCTGTTCACATTCCACCAAGACTTTATGCTCCACTTACGTTGTGTAATTTTATATAAGAAAAAGAAAGTCTCAGAGGGATATTTGGAAGACAATGGGATTAACTTGGATGAATAACTTGGTCGGTGTGGTGATGTTGGTCTGGAGGGTGTGTGTCTGTGCTGCACAACCCGATGACACTCACTAGCTCATGCACTCACTCTCATGCTCGCTCTCACGCACGCTCACATTTGCTCTCACACTTGTTCTCACGCTCGCTCTCACACTCGCTCTCACACTCGCTCTCACACTCGCGCTAGCTCTCACACTCGCTCTCACACTCGCTCTGTCTCTCACACTCGCTCTCACACTCGCTCACACTCGCTCACACTCGCTCTCTCTCTCACACTCGCTCTCACACTCGCGCTAGCTCTCACACTCGCTCTCACACTCGCTCTGACTCTCACACTCGCTCTCACACTCGCTCACACTCGCTCACACTCGCTCTCACTCTCACACTCGCTCTCACACTCGCGCTAGCTCTCACACTCGCTCTCACACTCGCTCACACTCGCTCACACTCGCTCTCACTCTCACACTCGCTCTCACACTCGCGCTAGCTCTCACACTCGCTCTCACACTCGCTCTCACACTCGCTCTCACGCTCACGCTCGCTCTCACACTCGCTCTCACACTCGCGCTAGCTCTCACGCTCACACTCGCTCTCACACTCGCTCTCACACTCGCGCTAGCTCTCACACTCTCTCTTACACTCACTCTCACACTCGCTCTCACACTAGCGCTAGGTCTCACACTCACTCTCACTCACTCTAGCTCTCACACTCACGCTCGCTCTCACACTCGCGCTCGCTCTCACACTCACGCTCACACTCGCTCTCGCACACTTTCACACTCGCTCTCACGCTCTCTCTCTCTCTCTCACACTCACGCACTCTCACACTCGCACTCGCTCACACAGGCATTCACACACGTGCTCTCACACACGCGCTGGCCCGCACACTGGCTCTCTCTCACACGCACACACACACACAGGTTAACGCCTCTCTTTCTCGCCTGTGTAACTAGATGTACAAGAACGGCAAGGACCTGTGTGAGAGCTCGGTTGGCGACACGTTCACGGTGCGATCGTGCAACTGCTTGAGCCTGGACAAGGGCGATGGGCGAGTGGTGGCAGCTCTGGTGCAGAAGGACAGCACCAAGGTGGGCGCTGACGGCAAGCTCCCGTGCAGGGAGAAGCGCAGCATCATCACTAAGCTGCGGCGCTCCATGCACAAGCGCTCCCTCTTTGTTGAGGACATCGACGGCAGTGGAAGCGGGTTCCCATCAACCGAATAGTTAATTCCGTATCTAACCCCTCTCGTTTGCAATAGTTGCTGCTCTTATTAACACAATCTCCCCCTTGCTGTGTTTGTGCTGATTAAAAGCTCCAGAGTATCGCTGACTGCTTCACCCATACCCGAAACACAACCATCGCCACTCCAGCACGAACCTAGTCCTATCTCTACGACCATCATCACACATCCTTCTCTTTCAAGCCCACTATTAAACAAAGAGCCACAGATAAAAGAGTTCGGAGAAGGTATTTGTGATCTCAGTCCCACCATATCTCTCCTGGGTGCATTCCCTCTCACAATTTTCCCATATCACTTAAGACACAAACCAGTTGAAACATTGGAACGTAGAAAAGCTGAGGGGTGCAGTACATGTTCACGTCACCAGATGTTCAAATGCTGTTTCATCTTCTCACCTCCATCTAACTATAGCTGCACTAACCTTCATTGACAAGGCAGCAAATAGAAGGGATCGAATTGTTAATACAATGTAACAAGCTGAATAATGGGACCGTTCTAGGAAAAAAAGTTGGATGGATCAAATGTGCTTTTACCAATCCCAAAACAATTACCCTCTTCTGCTTACAGTCCACTAAGTATTTTCCTTCCACGCATCCTATGCAATTTTCTTAAACAAGCACACAGCTTAATCCACATAGCAACTTGCTGTGGATAAAAGCATCAAGCGTTCAAACTTCTCCATAAACTTTGAAGTACAATTGCAAGACACTTATGGTCTTGTATCGTGCTGCCCTGCTTTCATATATGGTGTCTGATCCAGGGCTGTTATATCTAGCAGTGCATTTTAACAGCTCGCCCCAATCTTAACTTTCAATCCCGCAAGAAACAAACTTAGCCAGAAGCAACCCGTCCCAGAAAGACTCCTTTCTTTTCTGTTGGGTGGTGAACGTTTCAGTTCCAGTGGCTCATCAAGACTATTAATGTTGTTCTCCTGTTCTCTCGTTCCTTGCTCAATCAAATCGATCAACAGCTAACTCACATCCAGATTCACCACATTTTAAGTCTAAATTACAAAGATCCATGCAACAGGGAAACAGGGCGTTTGGCCCAACATGTCCAAGATACCCCATCTAAGCAAGTCCCACCTGCTCCCTTTTGGCCCATACCCTCTAAAGCCTTTCCTGTCCATGTACCTGTCCAAGCATCATTTAAATACCATTATTGTACCTGCCTCAACTACCTCCCTTTGCAACTTGCTTTATACACCCACTATCCTCTGAGTGAAAAAGTCACCCCTCAGCTTTGTACCAAGTCTTGTCCTAAACATATGTCTTCTTTTTGATTCCCCTTCCCTGGGTAAAATACCCTGTGCATATCTTCCTCACAAAGCTTCTTCTTGCGTACGGCCTAAAGTTGTCCGACAACTTGTTCTATTTGATTGTGCACGCCAGGTTGATTGCATTCGTCGAAACAGGGCGGACCACGTGAAGGTTGCAATCTCCCACCCCCTCCCAAAGCTGATAGCAAGTATAAATATTTAAATCAAACATTTTGCGAGCAGCATGAGAGTGTCCAGTTGGCAAAACTATAATCTCTTCGAACATCATTTAGTTTCTCTATTGAACGTTGGGTGCTCATCTTAAAGCCTCGGTCCTTGGGGCAATTCTACAAACCCTCCAGTATTATAGCAACAAATTATTAGATGCCTGAAAATTGTCATTTGTTTTGCCCAAAAGTTCTTTGCCCTTCTTCTATCACCTGCTTAGAGCAAAGCATGAGCATTTACATTGGACATCTAACAAAATAAGACTTGAGTTGTAGATATTTTGTAAGGGTCACATTTCCCATTCTATTGCGCCTATTTTCACTGTATCTTAGTACCCAGGACAATAATAATCCAATACCAATTGTGGAATGGAAAGAAGATTCTAAGTCGCATCCCAAGGGCAGCACGGTGGCACAATGGTAGTGCTGCTGCCTCCCGGTGCCAGAGACCCGGGTTTGATCCTGATCTCAAGTGTTATCTGTGTAGAGTTTGACTGTTCTCCCACTGACGGTACCTCCAGGAACTCTGGCTCTCTCCCACATTGCAACGATGTGCCACTCTGTACGTTAACGGCACTGATATAAACTGCACTCTAAACTGTAGCATTCCATTACAATTTCAGAACAGTTGGGTCAACGACAAATAACCAGTTAGCATGATATTACAAGCTGTCAAAGAACGCTGCAACAAATAGATTTAAATGTCGCCATTGTCACCTCGGTGTTTAATTACATAAGGGTAAAGTGTGCAAGATGAGTCATTGTAGTGCGTGATTGCAGATCCACTTCTGTGACTAGTACACAAAGACTTGCCTGGGTTGGACGGATGGCATCTTGGATAGAATACATTTAAATTAAACACTTGATTCATAGGTTTGTGTGTCATGTGCCCTTTTGCTTTATGATGCCCACAAATTTAAACTCTTGCTTTCCACTTAATTCTCGGCACTTTCACTGCTGTAGTTCAAACAACTATCCAGCACCCTGACAACAACTCCTCTCCACTGGCCAGCTATCTCGAGTTGTACATGCTCATGATTCAACCCTCAACTTAGGCCCAGAGCTATTTTGCTTTGCAAATGCCACATTTTCCAGGGAGACAACACACCATTAAATGAGTTGCTCCAGCATTTTGCATCACACCTTTTTAACCCTTCCATTTCCACTGATTGGGGATGATCAGCCATGATCACATTGAATGGCGGTGCTGGCTCGAAGGGCCGAATGGCCTACTCCTGCACCTATTGTCTATTTCTCTCATTTCCCTCTCCCCTGACTCTCAGTCTGAAGCAGGCTCTCGACCCGAAACGTCACCCATTCCTTCTCTCTGCCTGTCCCGCTGAGTTACTCCAGCATTATGTGTCTATCGTATTCTATCAAAGTACTGAACAGAACATGTTTTGTTTTGTTAAAAAGTTCTTTCAGACATTGAATAAAACAATGAAAACTGACCAGGAACAAGTTAATACACAGATAGAGTATTGTCCTTGCAGAGATGAATTAAAATTACAGAGGGTGTCTTTTATACTGCAAGTTGCTAACCCAAACTCTGAACGATGGGGAGTATTGTCCTTGCTTTTGTTAGTCAACTATATATTTTCTTGGAATGTAAATGATAAATAAAAACCATCAGAAACGTAATGACGTATACAGCTTATACAGTAACTCTCCGCTAATGTACATTCGTATAAACTGATAGAATTTGAACTCTAAATATCTTGGCTGAAACAGTTTAATGGAGTTACGTTTTCAGCTCGATTTAGTGTTTGCGTAAACTATTGTGGAGCAAACCTACATTTTTTTGGGGTTATTTTTATAGAAAGTCCTAATTAGAAATGGGGAATGTGGTGGTAGAATGTGTTGATAACTTATCCAAGCTTGGCTGCACACAATAAAAATGTTTCCTCAGACCATCATGGATAGGAAAGGTTTGGAGGGATCTGGTCCAAATGCTGGCAGGTACGGGCAAGTTGGAACTAGTGTTAGCTTGGACATGTTGGCCGGTTGTGGGCAAGTTGGGCTAAAGGGCCCATTTCCACACGGTACCACTCTATGTATCACTCTATCCCTATTCCATAGAATTAATGTATAAATCACCATTGTTCCTGCAACAGTCTAATCCCCTTCAACTTCAGACAACGTCAATTGTATCTCCTGCCATTAGGTGAAGGAGGTTCTTGTGTTGCAGTCTGCTTTGGTCTAGATTACCAGTAACCCCCCCATTCACACAACACGCTAGCAACATGCCCTGATCTAGTGCTTTCAAAATTATAAATAAAAACATTCCTACAGCCTTTTATTATGTATTTTAGATAAAGTTCCTGCTGTGGTGTCTGGTGCTTGTTGGTATAAAGTCCATTGCTGTGGATTCTGGCCCTGTGCAGATTGTGTTTTGGACAGGAACATTAAGATATAGTTGTCTTTGTATAAATGGATAGTGCACTTTTTTTGTTTCTGCTTCTGTCTTTTTATTAACCAGTTATCTGTCTCTGTACTACTGATGTTGTGCAATTCCAAAGAACTATAAGATTTACTAATAAAAATGGGAAACGTGGTGATAAAAATGTCAATGTCGTGACGTTTTATTAATGCGAAAGAACGTGAAACTCCTCAAATCTTCCTCAGTTTAGTTCAGTTCTATTTGTCATATGTAGGTTAACACAGGGTCAACGGTACAACGGAAATGAGTTTGACAAGACAACAAGTCACCTCAGCAATGATATTACAAGGATGAAAATAAGATAAAAATAAGATATTACGAGGATGAAAATAAGATTAAAACAAAATAAGATAAAAGTGACATTAGACAATAATAAATAAAATAATCAACATATATGATATGTTTATGAGTTCAGAAGCCTCCTGAATTACATAGTTTTCAAGAAGGAACTGCAGATGCTGGAAAATCGAAGGTACACAAAAATGCTGGAGAAACTCAGCGGGTGCAGCAGCATCTATGGAGCGAAGGAAATAGGCAACGTTTCGAGCCGAAACGTTGCCTATTTCCTTCGCTCCATAGATGCTGCTGCACCCGCTGTGTTTCTCCAGCATTTTTGTGTACCTTACATAGGTTTTAGTTTAGTGTATCGTCACCTGGGACTGACTGGATGGCATGCAACAAAATTTCACAGTATCTTGGCACATGTGACAATAAACTAAACTGAACTGAAATAGTATATATTTTAAAAGATTTGCTTAAGATATTGTTTCAGCTAAACTTAATATATTTTAATGCTAATCTATAAGGTACCATTGAGAATGCAGAGGGGGAAATCAAATAATATTTTATAAAGTACGCTGCACACATTTTATTCTCTTAAATCTCTGTTTCTACTCTGTATCACATTGTGGATTGTCATCTTGAATTGCAAGAGAATCAACTCTTATCCAGATGCACCAGGCAGTAATTAATGACTGAGTATCCACATTCTTTTCGGATTGAAAATGGTAAAAAGTACTGAACACACAAAGCGATTCCTCAAATCATCGACTTAACACAGTTGAAAACAAAATAAATGAGTTTAGGTTGGTTTAATCCACTGCCTTTAGAAGTGGATCAACAGCACAACAGTATAGACTGGTTGGTACACAAAATAGCTGGAGAAACTCAGCGGGAGCAGCAGCATCTATGGAGCGAAGGAAATAGGCAACATTTCGGGCCGAAACCCAAAACGTTGCCTATTTCCTTCGCTCCATAGATGCTGCTGCACCCGCTGAGTTTCTCCAGCATTTTTGTGTACCTACGATTTTCCAGCATCTGCAGTTCTTTCTTGAACAGCATAGACTGGTTTGTAGGTTAATTGACTTGGTATAAGTGTAAATTGTCCCCAGTGTGGGTAGGGTGGCATTAGTGTGCGGGGATCGCTGGTCGGTGCGGACTCGGTGGGCCGAAGGGCCTGTTTCCGCACTGTATCTCTAAACTAAACTAAATATTAAAGTACAAAAATAGAATAACTGAATGAGGTGGAGGTAAGAGTACGTGGAGGCACCTCTGGGGAAAAAAGGCTTGAATGAGGTGATGGGATCAGGAGTCAGATAACAGAAGATAGCTTCTGCTGTAACAAAAATCAGTTTGCAATGTTATGACAGTGTTGTCACCCATGGTTGCATTTGGTTCAGTGTACCTGTCCGAAGTTTCAGACACTGATCATAGAACCATCTGTTCACCAACAGTGCCATCCATTCCCTGTAATTATTAACAAGGGGAACAAAATGTCCCAAAGCCCCTGGGGGCCATACCATTACACTGCCAGCCCAACGCGAAAACAGTGCACTCACCAAGCAGTTAAGAATGACACTGATGGTACAGGATGCAATGGCTAGATTTGAGTCTCATATGACTGATTTTTTTTTTTTAATGGAAACTCACATTAACTGCATTCTTAGATTACAAATTAATTTTATGTAAATTATAAGGTTTCTAAACAGTGTGTACTTCCTGTAACATTAGATACGAGCTTTTGTCCTTTTTACCTTTAGTTTAGAGATACAGCGTGGAAACAGGCCCTTCGGCCCGAGCCGACCAGCGATCCCCGCACATTGGGCTGAAGGGCCTGTTTCCATGCTTGCTTACTCCAATTGAAAGTGGTGAGGGGTGGGTTTTAAAGCAATTGTCAGAGGCCACCATTACATGAAAGAAAACTGCATTTCCCCCATTGCATCCCAGCAACCGAACATGCAACACTGCACTAGTTTGGTGCAAAGGTCTCACCTCTGGAGCAGATGTGGTTGGAACTCTGTTTCACTGAAAATTAAAATACTCTCAATCGCACGGTGGCGCAGTGGTACAGTTTCTGCCTTAGTGACCCAGGTTTGATCCTGACTACAGGTGCTGTCTGTACGGAGTTTGTACATTCTCCCCGTGGGGTTTCTCCTTCCACCCTCCAAAGACATGCAGGTTTGTAGGTTAATTGGCTTGGTATAAGTGAAAATTGTCCTTAGTGTGTGTAGGATAGTGTTAATATGCGGTGCCTGCTGGTTGGTGTGGACTCGGTGGGTTGAAGTGCCTGAAACTGCACTGTACCTCGAAACTAAACTAAACTCAACCCTACTGATGCCTTTAAACAAATCAGTAACGTGCAGTCTCACTTTTCTATGCAGCAGTGAAAGAATTAACTGAGTCCCCCACTCCTTTTATCAACCAGATAAAAGCCAGCATCCATCACACTCAGGCTATAACACTGGTGCCACACCATCTTAGAATCAACCCATACCAAGTTGTGAAGCCCATTTGTACAGAGATTGAATAATGAATCATGGACCATGCGTGATAGCAAAAGCTATTTATTCACATATATACGGATATTAAACACATACGAAAGATGGAACAGGAGCAGTGATAGCGAAGCAAGGGAATAGCTGAGTGAGATGAAATATTATTTGGGTGTACACCGAGCAATTTATTAAGTGACAAGGGATTGCTATAGCAACGTTCAAGACTCACACTTCGCTTGTCATGCACTTTAGGTGGAACTATAAATTGTCACTTGTAAATGCTCCCCTTCCCGTGATAAACCTGTCAGCGCTATGACAGGACAGCTGTTAATTAACTGAAATCCTATGGAGTCTAATTGTGTCTGAAAGAACTGCAGATGCTGGTTTAAATCGAAGGTAGAAGCAAAATGCTGGAGTAACTCAGCGGGACAGGCAGCGTGTGAAGAAGGGTCTCAACCCACAAACATCACCCATTCCTTCTCTCCAGAGGTACTGCCTGTCCCGCTGAGTTACTCCAGCATTTTGTGTCTACCTTCGAGTCTAATTCACTGTGCGTACTCCATGTAACAATATTCAAGATATCGGGAGTTCAGCAATATTTTATTGGTCTCATTTCGAAATTCTCGCACAGAGTCAGTTGCAAATGATCTCATCTTCGGCAAGTCGGCTCTGCATATCAATAAGGGCCGCTCCAATCTAGCGTTCCAGAGCACTGCAACATCGAGTTCAGAGACAAGTTCACTATTCCTTAAAAAGGCTCCTTATTAAATGAAGGCAGACTGACATCTCCCACCTGGGAGTGATGAAGCTTGACAAGAACAACACCTGCCTCCCACTCACCGACTTACTGGTCAAAGCTGAGGAGCAAGTCTTCAGTCAGCTATCTTGAGAGAATCACAACAAGGTAATTAGGAGAGAGGCTGTATCTTAATTGAGGAGGCCTGTGATACAGCAAAAGTATTCAACTAGATGCAATAATGAAAGGCATGGATAGAATGGATGTGGAAAGGATGTTTCCACTGGTGGGAGAGTCTAGGACCAGAGTTCACAGCCTCAGAATTAAAGGGCGCTCTTTTAGAAAGGAGGTGAGGTGTAACCTCTTTAGTCAGAGGGTAGTTAATCTGTGGAACTCATTGCTGAGGGCTGTGGAGGTCAAGTCAGTGGGTATTTTTAAGGCAGAGATGGACAAATTCTTGATTATAATGGGTGTCAATGTTATGGGGAGAAGGCAGGAAAATGGGATTAGGATGCAGAGATCAGCCATGATTGAATGGCGGAGTAGACTTGATGGCCGAATTTTACTCCTAAACCTTGTGAACTTGTGATGATACTGCAATATGCCGAAGATAGGCACAAAATGCTGGAGTAACTCAGCGGGTCAGGCAGAATATCTGGAGTAAAGGAAGAGGTGACGTTTTCGGGTCGAGATCCATATTCAGACCGAGAGTCAAGGGAGAGGGGAAACGAGAGATATGAACAGGTAGAAAGAACAAATGAATGAAAGATATGCAAAAGGACACGTCAAAGCCAGCGACGATGATTAAAGAAAGGTGGAGCCCACAATGGTCCATTGTTGGCTGTGGAGAAGGTGATAACGAGTGGATGCCAACAGTAAGCCTAAGCAGGACCGCAGTGAAACTAGTTTGATGACCAAGATGGGGGAGGGGATGGGAGAGAGAGAGAATGCAAGGGTTACTTGAAATTGGAGAACTCTGCACCATGGGGTGGATAGCACACAGTTGCTCAGTTTGATTTAGATGAACATCACAAAGTATTTACGTCAACCTTCAGATATCTATAGATCGGATAGATCAATATTTGCATGAAGCATCAGGCTGAGGTTAATATAGCCTTCTATCCGTCTATATTCTATCACTGCTCGCTGTTGAACCAATGCACTACGTTTTGGAAAGGCTCAACTCCCCGGCAGTTACTTTGTTCCCCTGCAGAGCGATTTTAGAATGTGTTTTGCATCTGCCCCTGCTACAGAGAAACAAAATGGTTGCCGCGTTCATAGATTGGCAAGAGAGACCAGCTTCCTCTCCGTGAAGAAGCGATGAGGCTGAACTTTTGGGTCTTCGGACTTGCGCTGGAAGTAAGACAGAACCGAGGGTGTATCCTTCTTGCTGGCATCCTCCTCATCATCATCATCATCCCTGTAAAATTAAAACAAGCATCAGAATCGTGGGTCCCAGAGCAGGATTAAAACTTGTGGAGTTTCTGCCTCACATCCCAACAGTGGGAAGTTTCAATCAAGGACGAGGGACGAGAGTGAGGCGTATTGAAGGATGGGAATAGGCGGCATCGACTGCTTGTATCTCCAAACCAGACGCAAGCTGACAAATGGAACAAAAATCAATGAAGAAATAAGTTTTCGGAACAGAATTAGGCCATTCGGCCCATCATGCCTACTCCGCCATTCAATCACGGCTGATCTATCTTCCCCTCACCACCCCATTCTCCTGCCTTCTCCCCATAGCCCCCGACACCCGTACTCATCAAGAATTTGTCAATCTCCGCCTTAAAAATATCCATTGACGTGGCCCGTACAGCCATCCATGGCAATGAATTCAATTCCAGGTCTTCTTGAATTCCCTCGACTTTCATGGAATTCATTCCCTTTCCCTGGTGGTCTCAGTCTTGTCATCACAGATAAAACAGCCCACTCAAATGTCATCCATTCAATTCCTTAATGGTTGACCACAGTGCAAAACTGCATGAATAAGATGCTATCAACCATATACACTGTGGTATCCAATCGAAGAACAAAGCCACAAAACCAAGAATCAAAGGCAGATTTACTAGGAAGTTGCCAGGACTCGAGGCCCTCAGCTAAATCGAGAGATTGGGAAAGCTAAGACTTTATTCCTTGGAGCACAGGAGGCGAAGGGATGATTTTATATAGAGGTATATAAAAGTGTAAGGCAAATAGATCGGTTAAATGCACAGAGTCCTTTACCCAGTGAAAACAAATCAAGACCCAGAGGACATTGGTTTGAGGTGAGAGTAGAAATAATTAATATGAAGAACCATTAATCCGAAGAAGGGTCTCGACCCAAAACGCCACCCATTCCTTCTCTCCAGAGATGCTGTCAGTCCCGATGAGTTATTTTGTGTTTATCTAAGAATTAATAGGAAACTGAGAGGCAACTTTTTCACTCAGAAGGTGGTGGATATATTGAATGAGCTGCCAGAGGAGGTAGTTGAGGCAGGTAGAATATCAATAGTTAAAAGGCACTTGGACAGGTACATGGATAGGAAAAGTTTAGATTGATTTGGGGCAAATGGGACTAGATTAGATCAGTCATCTACATCAGCATGGGCGAGTCGGGCTGCTGAACTTATTTCTGTGCTGCCTGACACTAAAACCTCAGGCAGAATAACCCCATGTATTTTACACTGAATTTGTCGACAAGTCAACTGTTGAAGTCATGCAGCAATGGCCAGTGGTGGCATGTCCCATGCAATTACTTATAACATCAAGCAGCTCAAAACCCCCCGACTCAAGAGAAGATAAAAACTGCCGACATACACGGTCAAATTGGACATTGTAGAATCCATCAAGTGGATGAAGCAGGAAGGAGAATCATTTATTTTTTTTAGAGATACAGCGTGGAAACAGGCCCTTCGGCCCCACTGAGTGTGCACCACACCAGCAATCCCTGCACATTAACACTATCCTACATTAAGGACAATTTTTACATCTATACCAAACCAATTAACCTACAAACCTGTACGTCTTTAGAGTGTGAGAGGGAAACCGAAGGTCTCGGAGAAAACCCCACGCGGTCACGGGGAGAACGTACAGACGGCACCAGTAGTCGGGATCGAACCCGGGTCTCCGCCGCTGCAAGCTCTGTAAGGCAGCAACTCTACCTGCTAAAGAAAGAGTTGGCAAAGAGACCCACGTTTTGTGATTGAAATAAGAATGAGCAAACTCCTACAACACCCGCTGGGCAAAATGGGAACTCCATTTTGTAGTAGGAGGTAGAACGGAAGAGAATGTGCACCACACACAATAATGTAACTCTTCTCAATTCCCAATCATTTGTTTTGGTAATATTGTACCTAGGTATATTTGACGATAAAGTATCATTTATTCATTCACTGTGCAGACTCAGAGACAGTTTCTTCCCTAAAAAAATCTGCACACTCAATATGAAAAAACACTGAGTATTTTTCGTGCTGCACTCTTCCATGCTGCTACCCACCTTGAACTGTACTATCACCACGTACAGTAATGATTACTTACTTATTTTAATACCTAGTTTTAAACATTGTTTTTAAATTGTGTCCTGTGTTTTTATGTTTGTATATTATGCACCAATGGAGTGGCAACAACAATTTTGTTGTATGCAGTGCTTACAATGACAAATAAAGGCATTTGATTCATTTCCAATGTTTCAAATTGCATTTGAACCACCTTTGAACTTCATATTTTAATGATCTGCCCCAATAATGAGTAGTTCCTTTTTGATTATTGTCACATGAACCGAGGTACAGTGAAGAGCTTTTGTTGCCTGCTATCCAGCCAGCAGAAAGACAACACATGATTCCAATCAAGCCATTTCCGTATAGATACATTATAAGGCAATAACGTTCAGTGCAAGCATAGTTAAAGTCAGAAATGTCGCTGTAGGAGTAGAGATTTAAAAGCGTGGAGTGAGTGTAATATGCGATTGTAGATCTACTTCTGTGCTTAGCACGCAAATCGTCTCCTGGGTCGGGTGCTATTTTGCATATAATTGTGTGTGGCAGACACTACACTGCAAGGGCCAGGAAGCGAGCTGGTAAGATAATCTCTGACCCCGGCCACAAACTCTTTGAATCACTTCCCTCTGTAAGGCGACTCCGGACTGTCAAAGCTGCCACAGCCAGCCATAAAAACAGCTTTTTTTCCACGAGTATTAGCTCCACTCAATAACCAAATATCTGTAGCCTCCTGTTGCTCTGGTATTTTATTTCATTCACATGTTTAATCAATAATGTTTTATTATTAATGTTTAATGTGTCATTCGTAACTGTCACTGTATGCCATGTTGTCACTTGCGGGCGGAGCAACAAGGCAAATTCCTTGTATGTGAATACTTGGCCTATAAACTTATTAATTAATCTTAAAATTGCCGCGTATGTCACACTGTAGAAAATCAGAAATCAAATAACCCAAGTTTCAAGGGCGCAAGTTTAATATTATTTCTTACAACCTCTTACTTTTAAGCCAATTAACTCAATTCCTATTGCTTTAAAGAGAAGCGTCAGTATTTGATGTGTAGAAATAGATGCCTTCACGTAGCACTTTCTGTGAGTTCAAAACATCCCAGAGAATTTCAATCAAAAGTTATTTTGGAAGCAAGATTACTACCGTTACACTGGGAAATATGGCAACTAAATTGTGCACCGCAAAGTACCATAAACAGTTTTGGCAGCCACAAAACTAATGAATGGTAATCTGTTCAAGAGGATACAGTAAGATTGACAAGTGCAGAAAGTGGAGGAACAGGACCAAGAGAAACACTGGACTTTTGGCATCCGCTTCAGCTAGCAGCTCAATTGAATATCTTGCTAAAAAGACGTTGGCTCGGCGCTAAAGAACAACACGATTACACGCTCAACTCTCACAAAAAGACCATTGAACCCATCCGATTTGAAATGTGCAAAGTGCTACCACAGCCAAGGCCTCATGAATACCATCATTGTTTGGTTTTACTGACGAGCTGTAATCCCGATTCCTCTGCCTTGCCGATCTTAGGTGCAAAAAACCTCAAAAAGGTTTTAAATGCTCCAACGCCGAACTTGCACAATTAAAACGTATACACTACAGCGATGAGATTATGAGAAGTGGCTCGCATAAGGTTAGAGGGATATGGATCAAACATGGGTTAACGGGACCAGCTCCAATAGGGCATCTTGGTCGGCATGAATTAGTTGGGCCGAAGGGCCCATTTCCTTGCTGTATAACTCTAAACAAGTATAGATGAACCTACATGTAGATGGATCTCCAGTAGTATTTAATAACCTTGGTTATTAGAATACAAGCAGCTCATAATTAAGAGATGACAAAGTGCGGTATAACTCAGCATCTCAGGCAACATTTTTGGAGAATGTGGATGTGTCCTTTCTATCCAATATTCTCCAGAGATGCTGCCTGACCCGCTGAGTTACTCGAGCACTCTGTCTTTGCCGACTCTTTCGATAGCCGTGCTATTAGCACGGCACAGCGGTAGAGTTCCGCCTTACAGAGCTTGCAGCGGCAGAGACCCGGGTTCGATCCCGACAGTGGGTGGTTTTCACCCTGAGATCTTCGATTTCCTCCCACACTCCAAAGGCACACAGTTTTGTAGGTTAATTGGCTTTGGTATAAATGCAAAATTGTCCCTAGTGTGTGTAGGATAGTGTTAGTGTGCAGGGATCGCTGGTTGGTGTGGACTCGATGGGTCGAAGGGCCTGTTTCTGCCCTGTATCTCTAAACTAAACTAAAACTCTTAAGTGCATATTGAAGGTAAACTAATAGACCTAGAAAAGAAATGCATTTGTTGAAAGCTAAAGGGCCATTTCAGAACAGGTGAGTTTATCAGCGCAGAGGGAGAAGAGGGAGAAGAGGAGGGAAGAGACTGCAGACCTAAGACTTTTGCCTCCATCACAGTGAAGAGATGTTGGTGGCCTCACTGTGGTGGATGTTAATATGTGTTTATTGTTGTTTTTTATTGTATGTATGACTGCTTAAATTTCGTTCAGACTTCGGTCTGAATGACAAATAAAAACTATTCTATTCTATTAAACCAAGGAAACGTTTGCTGCTTTCACAAGAACAAGGAATAAGGTCATGTGAATGGAGCAGAATTAGGCCATTCGGCCCATCCAGTCCACTCCACCATTCAATCATGGCTGAGCTATCTCTCCCTCCTAACCCCATTCTCCTGCCTTCTCCCTATAACCTCTGACACACATACTAATCAAAAATCTATCTATCTCTGCCTTAAACATATCCACTGACTTGGCACCTACAGCCTTCCGAGGCAAAGCATTCCACAGATTCACCACCCTCTGACTAAAGAAATTTCTCCTAATCTCCTTCCTGAAAGAACGTCCTTTAATACTGAGGCTGTGACCTCTAGACTCTCTTACTAGCAGAGACATCCTTTTCACATCCACTCTATCCAAGCCTTTCACTATTCTGTGTGAGTACACATGATGACCAGAATGATTCAGGACAGTAATTAGGTCTTTGGTAGGCGAAAAGAGGATCTATCTGGAATTATTCAAGAAGAAACTGCCTGTTAATTTGGGGAGCGGGTGGGGGTGGGACAGTGATGAAAATCACTGGGAAGTGTCTGAAGAAGGGTTTTGGCCCAAAACGTTGCCTATTTCCTTCGCTCCATAGATGCTGCCGCACCTGCTGAGTTTCCCCAGCAATGTTGTCTACCTTCGATTTTCCAGCATCTGCAGTTCCTTCTTGAACATTACTGGGAATACATTTTGCCACACAGATGTGCTATTGCATGGTTTGTATTAAACAAGGCTTCAAAATCTTTTCTCATTGCAAGGCAGCAACACAAGCCACTGCTGTGAAAGTCGAAAACAAAAAGGTTAAAAGCAAAGGTGACAGGAGTCGTTTATACTCTGTCACATTGAAACAAACTGCCTGTTAAAAGCTGGGAAAGTGGACTCCAAAAATAAATAAAATCAATCCAAATTACTTAGTAAGCCCATCAGCTCGAGGGTTTCAGGCAAACCAGACAAGGTGAAAACAGAGAAACAGATCATTTATCAACCCACTGTGCTGGTGATTGGAAGACATCTATCAGATCACTGATTTTACAAACTTGCACAATTCAAGGGAGATAGGGCGTATTAATGAACAAGTTTAATTTCAGCATAATACCCACAACATTTTCTCACCCTCCGATGACTCCCGCCTCTAACATTCCTCCATGCCTGAACCAGAGGCACGGTGGCACAGCGGTAGAGTTGCTGCCTTACAGCGCCCGAGACCCGGGTACAATCCTGACCACGGGTGCTGTCTGTACGGAGTTTGCACGATCACCCCGTGACCACGTGGGTTTTCTCAGGGTGCTCCGGTTTCTTACCACATTCTAAAGGCGTACAGGTTTGAAGGTTAATTGGCTTCTGCAAATTGTCCCCAGTGTGTAAGATAGAACTAGTGTACAGGGGATCGCTGGTCGACTCAGCTGTTTCCATGCTGTATCGCTAAACTTAACTTAACCGATTTTTCCTTCATCTGATGTGCGCTGTACCAATCAACATTATGTCGACTACTATTTACAGAATACCAAGATCCAAAAATTAGTATGTTTATTTGGCACTATTGGCACTCTTCACAGAATGCATTAGATAAGCACACCAATAAAAGGCAACTGAAGCCTTGATCTACCTGGGAATGTAGAACCAAACTACGGAAGTGGGGACAACTGTTTTAATTTGCTTGTCAATTCACTTCAGAAGCGCGATTAGATTTGTGAAGTCAAAGCCAGCATCCTCAGGCAGTAATGAAAAACGATGTGTTAACTATCTTGCCCTCCTTCAGGCAAGATCAATTGAGTTTTAGTTTAGAGTTACAGAGTGGAAACAGGCCCTTCGGCCCACAGAGTGCATGCACACCAGCGATCTGCAGATGGATTGAAACATATAAGATTATTAAGGGATTGGACACGCTAGAGGCAGGAAACATGTTCCCGATGTTGGGGGAATCCAGAACCAGGGGCCACAGTTTAAGAATAAGGGGTAGGCCATTTACAACGGAGATGAGGAAAAACTTTTTCACCCCAAGAGTTGTGAATCTGTGAAATTCTCTGCCTCAGACGGCAGTAGAGGCAAATTCTTTGGATGCTTTCAAGAGAGAGTTAGATTTAGCTCTTAAAGATAGTGGAGTCAGGGGATATGGGGAGAAGGCAGGAACGGGGTACTGATTGTGGATGATCAGCCATGATCATATTGTATGGCGGTGCTGGCTCGAAGGGCCGAATGGCCTACGCCTGCACCTATTGTCTATTGATCCCTGTACACTAACACTATCCGACACACACTAGGGACATATTGCATTTATACCAAGCCAATTAGCCTACAAATCTATACGTCTTTGGAGTGTGGGAGGAAACTGGAGCTTCCCGGAAAAAACCTAAGCAGGTCACGGGGAGAACGTACAAACTCCGTAGAGACAGCACCCATAGTCAGGATCGAACCCAGGTCTCTGGCGCTGGAAGGCAGCAACTCTACTGCTGCACCACTGTGCCACCCAGGTCCTATCCATCTAGTCAAGCAGGAATTGGAAGAATTCATCCTAATTCTTGTACCCACATGCACTGAGTTTGCACTACTGCTACTTTTGCAAATGTATTCAACCATAAAAAAAGATGCCTGCGCATTGCCTTGTGCTTGATAGCATCTTATTTTATGTAACCATATATTCTTGTCAACACAAGACAGACTCATTGCAAAAATAATTCTTTGCATAAAACACTCGAGGTGCACAATGAGGGCATTTTTCTTTTATCAGTGATAAAAATAAGACATTGTAAATCCCTTCCTCTCTTCTACGAGGATTTATCTGCAACATTGCGTTGCCTTCATATCAAAATGAGCACCATGTTCCAATATACTTGAGTGCGTTCCTGAGTGTTTACCTGTGGAAATGGAGCCACCTGCTGGAGTGTTGTAATCATTGCAGAGCTTATAGCCCTGTCCCACGGGATGAGTTCATTCCAAGAGCTCTCCCGAGTTTAAAAACTCATGGTAAGCACGGAGAATGAATGTAGTGGGTGCGTCGGAGCTCAGGGACGTCTCTCAGCGCTAACGGTAGGTACCCGGGAAGACTCGCTAACGGCAGGTAAGCACGGGAAGACTCGTGAAGATTTTTCAACATGATGAAAAATGTCCACGAGAGCCCAGAGTTGCCATTACCGTAAATCTCCGAGTTTGAATCAGGGCAAACCCGGGAGAACTCTTGGAATGAACTCGTACCGTGGGGCAAGGGGTTTAAAAATGGAACAATAATAAAAAGAATATATCTATTCCAGAAAAGTGCTGGACTAACTCAGCAGGTCGGGCAACAGCAGCACTGGAGAACATGGAAAGGTGACGTTCTGAGTCGGGACTTTTCCTCAGACTTAAGGTTTGCTCCTTAAACAGAACGCTTCAACCGTGGTTTAACTAGGCAAGTCATTCATTACATTACATACCAGTGAACAGGTACTGCTCGGTTATCCAATATAGTCTGGGCTGTGCTCCAACTGAAACGTACAAACTGTGGATAACCGAAAATAGGGTCCACATGGCTCTCCATCCATGCCTTTGTTTTAGTCTGGGCTGTGCTCCAACTAAAACGTACGAACTGTGGATAACCGAAAATAGGGTCCACATGGCTCTCCATCCATGCCTTTGTTTTAGGGTCTGTTGGAAACAAAGACAATCAGATCATCAATTGAATTGAATGTATACTTTATTGTCACATGTGACAAGTCACAGTGAAATTCTTTGCTTGTATACCCAGGTATGCAAATAGTCACTACATAAAGAGCACAGACAAAGTAATGAAGTATCCCGCACCAGGCCACGCTTGTTCTCCCCCTCCCTCCCCTCATGGCAGTCCCCCCACACCTGGACCTTCCCACCCCACCCCCCTCACAATGAAACACTGTAACAAATATATAGGTGTATAGGAAGGAACTGCAGATGCTGGTTTAAATCAAAGGTAGACTCAAAATGCTGGAGTAACTCAGCGGGACATGCAGCATCTCTGGAGCGAAGGAATGGGTGATGTTTCGGGTCGAGACCCTTCTTCAGACTGATGTAAAGGGAGCGGGCAGGAGACAGAATGTAGTCGGAGACAGTAAGACTGGTGGGAGAACTGGGGAAGGGGGAGGGGATGGAGAGAGAGGGAAAGCAAGGGCTATTTGAAGTTAGAGAAGTCAATGTTCATACCGCTGGGGTGTAAACTACCCAAGCAAAATATGAGGTGCTGTTCCTCCAATTTGCGCTGGGCCTCTCTCTGAGGATGGAGGAGGCCCAGGACAGAAAGGTCAGATTGGGAATGGGAGGGGGAGTTGAAGTGCTGAGCCACCGGGAGATCAGGTAGGTTCAGGAGGACTGAGCGGAGGTGTTCAGCGAAACGATCGCCGAGCCTGCGCTTGGTTTCGCCGATGTACAGGAGTTTGCACCTGGAGCAGCGGATACAGTAGATGAGGTTGGAAGAGGTGCAAGTGAACCTCTGCCTCACCTGGAAAGACTGTCGGGGTTCTTGGACGGAGTCCAGGGAGGAGGTAAAGAGACAGGTGTTACATCTCCTGTGGTTGCAAGGGAAAGTGCCTGGGGAGGGGGTGGTTTGGGTGGGAAGGGACGAGTTGGCCAGGGAGTTGCGGAGAGAACGGTCTCTGCGGAAAGCAGGAAGGGGTGGGGATGAGAAGATATGGCCAGCAGTGGGATTTGTTGGACGTGGCGAAAATGTTGGAGGATTATATGCTGTATGTGACTCTGAAGAAGGGTCTCGACCCAAAACGTCACCTACTCCTTTTCTCCATAGATGCTTCCTCATCCGTAGAGTTTCTCCAGCATTTTTTGTCAACTTTAGATTTTTCCAGCATCTGCAGTTCCTTCCTAAACATATGCTGTATGTAACGGCTGATGGGGTGGAAGGTGAGGGCAAGGGGGACTCTGTCCTTCTAAAGAATGGTGGGAGGGGCAGCAAGTGCAGAGCTGTGGGATATCGAGGAGACCCTAGTGAGAGCCTCATCTATAATGGAAGAGGGGAACCCCAGTTTCTTAGCCCCAGACCTGATAGCTAGGAAACCCCTCCCTAGCAGTTTCCAACATAAATCCAATGTGCTAAGTGTGATGTATTGGTTGGTGCCACTAATCTAAGACCATTTGCCCCGAGTTTAAACCTGTCAGATGTGCCTCTGAATTACATGGGCAGTAACAAGCCCTGGTTGCGACTGGAAAGGGAATAGACAAAATCACCAAAGGCATTTATCAAAAACAATTGCACAAGTCAAAACTCCCCAGATGACGTACACAAGAAATCACCGTCAATTAAATTAAGCCCATCTGTTGCTTTGTGCAATCGCAACGAAACCATTTTAATCCATCGTTAGCTTAAAAACCAAACAACAAATATTGCAGATACATTTTTTAAAAGGGAAAGTGCTGTTGATATACGTTTATTTTTCGTTATAATGTGAGCCTTTAGTGAGAAGACAATAATAGAATTAGTTACTTTTAAATTTCACCCCAGACTAATAGATAAATATGACCAATTCTTAAAGAGTTGGTCTCCTTTCATCGACTTTTTGGAATCATGTGATGCAGCGGTGCCGTAAGGATTGCTGATTTCAGTTCATGACGCGGATAGATCTACATCTCCGAATACAGATTTGAAAAATTCTCTTTTAAGGGGCCTTCTCTTCTATTTCTACTTTCCTCTTTCTCTCTTCCTTTTTTTATTTTTTATATACACACTTCACGTTTTTCTACTCTCTACCATCTATTTTTCCACTTTTTCCCCTTTCTATTGCTTTCTTTTTCTTGTTCTGCTTACTTCTTTCTTATAACATAAAACTAGAGGTTGTACATAGAATGGATTACGGTATTACATAGTTGGCACCTAAAATTAGGTGCCACTGTACTGTTTTGTGCTGTATTAACTTCTAATAAAATTAAAAAAAAAAAAAAAAAAAAAAAAAAAAAAAAATTTCACCCCAGACACTCCCTCTTCTCCCCTCTCCCATCACGCAAGAGGTACAGAATTTGGAAGGTGTGGAAAACTCACACCTCCAGATTCAGGGATGTTTCTTCCCTGCTGTTATCAGGCAACCGAACCATCCTGTCACCACTAGAGAGCAATCCTGAACTACCATCTCCTCATTTGAAACCCTTGGACTATCTTTAATCGGACTTTACCTTGCATTAAATGTCATTCCTTTTATCCTGTACCTGTACAGTGTGGACAGCTTGGTTGCAATCATGGATAGTCTATCAGCTGACTGGATAGTATGCAACAAAAAAGCTTTTGACTGTATCTCAGTGCACGTGAAAATAAACAAAACAATCTGGTCAGAATTAAACAATTCATGCTGCCGTCTTTTACAAGAGTTTCAATTTCCACAGGAATAATATTTGCGATTGTTTCAACATGTTGGCTGTAAATGTCGAACAGCAACCTTGATTCAGCTGTCCCCAGTAACTCAATGTTCGTGTGATGTCTCAAAGAAAATGTATATCAGGTAGAAACATGAACAGGGCCAATAGGAGAGTAATGTACTTCATGAGGGAAAAGGGCTCAGTTCAAAATATCCTCAATTCCCCCTCTAGCTTGCTGCCTCAATAATATCCAAAATAATGCAATGTCTACGCTAGGTCTTGTGATAGGAGCAGAATTAGGCCATTCGGCCCATCAAGTCTATTCCGCCATTTAATCATGGCTGTTCTATCTCTCCCTCCTGACCCCATTCTCCTGCCTTCTCCCCATAACCTCTGATACCCGGACTAATCAAGAATCTATCTACCTCTGCCTTAAAAATATCCAGACTTTGCCTCCACAACCTTCTGCGGCAAAGAATTCCACAGATTCACCACCCTCTGACTGACGAAATGCTCCTCATCACCTTCCTAAAAGAACATCCTTTAATTCTGAGGCTGTGACCTCTAGTCCTAGATTCTCCCACTAGTGGGAACATCCTCTCCACATAAAACTAGCCTATGCTAAAAACTAGAAACTTTTGTTTCTAGTTTTTGTTGATGTCTGCATTTCTATTAATTATTGATCCTATTTTTCCGATGATAGTTTTATCATTCTATGTCAAATACTTCTGAGAAAATAAGAACCATTGCAGGTATCAACAAAAAACTAGAAACAAAAACAGTTCAGACTGACAATGAGAAAGTTTTAAGTAATTTTTGACAGGTTCAATTCTTTTTCATCCTTTGGAAAATCTAGCCTAAACTTTCCAAATTATCCCAGTAGTGAGATGGTGCAGTGGTAGAGTTGCTGCCTTACAGCGCCAGAGACCTGGATTGGAGCCTAACTACGGGTGCTGTCTGTACGGAGTTTGCACGTTCTCCCCGTAACCACGTGGTTTTCTCCGAGATCTTTAGTTTCCTCCCACACTCCAAAGACGTACAGGTTTGTAGGTTAATTTAGAATAGAATGGAATGCCTTTTATTGTCATTCAAACAGCTTGGTTAGAACGAAATTGCATTTTCTACAGCTTAGAATAAATTGACTTGGTATAAATGTAAATTGTTCCTAGTATGTGCAGGGTGGTGTGAATGTGCAGGGATCACTGGTCGGTGTGGACTCAGTTGGCCTGTTTCTGCGATGTATCTCTAAACTAAATTAAACCAAAACAGTAATAAGCAAAGCACTTCCCACCCCACTGAGACCATCACAAGACCACCTATTGCCGAATCTCACCGTTGGGATATCCTGAACCATAATCCAAGTTTATGTCTCCCAGATCTTCAATAAACTTCCATGACTGAACGACATGGTCTCTTGCGACCTAAACAGGAGATGCAAGTCAAAGGTCAGTCAGTCAATAGCTCTACGGTTTTCAGTTAATTTCCAGTATTACGTTCAAAATATATAACTTAGGATCATTAATAGCAATCCATACAATCTTTTCATGAGTTAATTGGTTTGGTATAAATGTAAAATTATCCCTAGTGTGTGTTGGGTAGTGTTAATATGCAGGGATCGCGGGTCGGTGTGGACTCGTTGGGCCGAAGGGCCACCGTATCCACCAGGTGGCGCCACCAATGGCTGCCTCGCCAACAGTCTGTTTGTCCTTTCCTTTGTGTTTTAATTGGAGGTGTTAAATGTATGTTTTTAGTGTCCTTCAGCTTGTTTTATGCGGGGGGTGGGGTCGGGGGAAACTTTTTCCCATCTCTTACCTCGACGGAGATCCGTATCATTTCTCCGTCTGCACTACGGCCTAACATCGAGGAGTTGGTGGAGATCGACGGGGAGCTGTCAGGGGTCGACCTTGGAGCTCCAACCGTGAGTGCTTGCGGACTTAACATCACGGAGCCCGTAGTCTCTGGTCAGAGACCGACTTCGGGAACTCCAAGCCGTGGGAGTTTCGATTGCCCCAACGTGGGAGTTTCGATCGCCCCAACGCGGAAGTTTCGATTGCCCCAACGCGGGAGTTTCGATCGCCCCAACACGGGAGTTTCGATCGCCCCGAAGGATGGTTCGACTGCCCCGACCACGGGAGAATAAAGAGGAAAAGAATGGACTTTTTTGCCTTCCATCACAGTGAGGAATGTGGGGAATCAGCTGTGGTGGATGTTTATGTTAACTTGTATGTAGTTGTGTGTCTTGTTGGCTGCATGGTAATTTGCAATAATTGGTGCCTGTGACAATAAAAGATCTCTAAACTAAACCAGCATACACATTTCTGAATCCCACTTTGAATTGCATTTTTTATATTTCTTATGCAACTGTTGGCAGACCAATTTCCCTCCCGAGATAAATACATTTCTACCGTATCGTATCGTATTGAACAGTACAGGGCGTTCAGCCCACAATATCCATGCGGACATTGATGCCAAGACAAACTCATATCTGTTTGCCCATAACCCACACCGCTCCATTCCCTGTATATCCATGTACCTATCCAGTCATCTTACATTGAAGTCTTACAAAATAGCCTTTCAATTTAAAAAAAACAAAAATTCTTGCTACGAAATACACACTAGGAATGTCATAATATTCCCTAAAACCTAACAGATCAAACTGTAAATTTGATTTTGTTTTTAATTTGAAGAGGACAACACAACATTGCCATCCACTGGACATACTTTGCCATGCAATAGAAAACTTGCAGTGCTTCACATTGAAACACAATATGCTGGGGATTTGTTGCTAAAGAGAGAAAAAAACATTTCCACAACGCACTGAATGAAACACTAAACATGTTGGTAACATTTCAGTTCATACTGCAGTCTGGTAAGGAAACATATTTGCAAATGTCTCAATACTGTTCAGTCCAAAGACGGACAAAAATGCTGGAGAAACTCAGCGGGTGAGGTAGCATCTATGGAGCGAAGGAAATAGGCAACATTTCGGGTCAAAACCCTCCTTCAGACCTGAAACATCACCTATTTCCTTCGCTCCATAGATGCTGCCTCACCCGCTGAGATTCTCCAGCATTTTTGTTTACCTTCGATTTTCCAGCATCTGCAGTTCCTTCTTGAACATTCAGTCCAAAGAAATGCAAGTTTGTAGGTTCATTGGCTTGGTATAAATTAAAAAATTGCCCCTAGTGTGTGTAGGGTAGTGTTGGTGTGCGGGGATCACTGGTCGGTGCGGACTCGGTGGGCCGAAGGGTCAGTTTCCGCGCTGTATATCTAAACTAAACTAAATATAAGCTAAACCATTTTAGCGCCAAATTGTGTCATACTGATCCAAAGTAGAAATTCAAACTGCAGTCAATTTTCTAAAATTATAACATCTATGAATGCAATAGTGATGTTAAGTCCGCATGCACCCAACCAATAATCAATGATGATTAAAGAATGGAGGTACCCAGTAAATGAAAATGCTGTAATATTAATATGCTAAATGGTTGGCACACACTTTACCCTGCAGGAGTTGAGCCTCACGGTTTCATCTGCGATGGTAGTTTCAAATGTTCTTATTGCTTCTCAGGGAGTGGAGACCTGAGAGGGAGAAATTGGTTGTCCCTATCTGCCTTGGAAAAGATGGTGGTAAAACCCGAGTCATAGAGTGTGGAAACAGGCCCTTCGGCTTGCCCACACCGGCCAATATGTCCCAGCTACACTAGTCCCACCTGCCCGCATTTGGTCCATATCCCTCCAAACCTGTCCAATCCATGTACCTGTCTAACTGTTTCTTAACTTATCTATACTCCCCAAGCCTTTCCTGACGTCCATTGAGCGAGGGCTATATGTATATATGTATGTAGTTTGTTTGTTTATACTATTCTTATAACAAATGCAAAGCACTTTGGCCAACAAGAGTTGTTTTTTAAATGTGCTACATAAATAAATGTGACGTGACTTGACCTGACTTAAATAGACCCTGCCTCAACTACCTCCTCTGGCAGTTCGCTCCATACACCCACCACCCTTTGTGTGAAAATGTTACCCCTCAGATTCCTATTAAATCTTTTCCCCTTCACCTTAAAACGACATCCTCTGGTCCTTGGTCCACTGGGCTGGAGACTCTGTGCGTCTCCCCGATCTACTCCTCTCATGATTTTATACACCTCTATATGATCACCCCTCATCCTCCTGTGCTCCAATAAGCCATAACATTCTGTTGCCAGAATTGGAAGACAAAGTATTACCGATCACTCAACACTCACCTTAGCACAAATACTGGCTGCACTGACAATTGGGAATAGGGAATCAGCCTTGGGTCTGACTGTAATCTCAAGCTCTGGAAAACGCTGCTTCAGCTTTGCCTCGTATTTTTCAGCAGGTCCAACTGTGTCTACATATACCTACAGATAGAGAAAGGCACATCAGAACACAGTTGGGTAGAAACATTCTCTCACAAGTAGCACTTCCACCTTGCTTTGCAATAGAAATTAATATTACATTACGCGTGTCTGGTAAAAACATTATTTTATTATTAAACATTAAAAGTGGTGCTCTAATTTCAGTCAGTTATTAATGAAAGTCCTCCAGGCCAACAGTTCACATTGATTCACAACCAAGAGAACTTTGTTGCACAAAAGCAAAAGCTTGCCCAAACTTTATAAGACCAAAAGCTAATCATTTATCCTGCTCATAGACACTCAGCTGGCCAAATTACACTCGCAAATCAACCATTCGGGCCAGTGGTTGTAATTCATGAGGAGTGCACAAGATAACACTGGCGGTGGGAAAAAGGAATCTTAAATATATTATTGTGTATTTTGTTGTTTATTATTACATGTATGGCTGCAGGCAACGACATTTCGTTCAGACCGAAAGGTCTGAAATGACAAATAAAGGATCTAAGTCTAAGTCTAAGTGACAATAACTCCTCAGTTTCTCTGCTTTTACTGTTGCCATAGTAATGTTGCCACATTTCTGCAGAGAAGACCAATTATTCCAACTGTTTTTGGAGATATAATCCTGTCTAGACACTGCAAACATAGCTCGACAATAACGAGAGATAAAAGGAAATTAAACTTGCTGAATCATAATAACATGAATTTGCAAAGACAAGCGTGGCAGGATATTGGATGAAATAAGTATGTGGCAATACTAAACAGGCGGCTTGTGATCCATGTTGACAGTAATAACAAAGACCATGGTGCCAAGCCATCCCCGTCTTTGACATTAACTACAGCTAATTACTGCATGCAAGCATGATTTCCCTTGTTGGAGATTCCCCTTGTGACTGCAGTCCAAGTTGTGCATGATGTACAGTTTTCTCAGTTTCTTTAAACCCTTACACTATTTACTTTAGTGTTTAAGAAGGAACTGCAGATGCTGGAGAATCGAAGGTACACAAAAAAGCTGGAGAAACTCAGCGGGTGCAGCAGCATCTATGGAGCGAAGGAAATAGGCAACGTTTCGGGGCGAAACCCTTCTTCAGACTGATCGGGGGCGGGGGGTGGTTGGGGACAAGAAAGGAAAAAGGAGGAGGAGCCCGAAGGCTGGGGGGTGGGAGGAGACAGCAGGGGGACTGAGGAAGGGGAGGAGACAGCAAAGACTAACAAAATTGGGAGAATTCGATGTTCATGCCCCCAGGATGCAGACTCCCCAAACGGAATATGAGGTGCTGTTCCTCCAATTTCCGGTGCTGCTCGCTGTGGCCATGGAGGAGACCCAGGACAGAGAGGTCGGAGACGGTGGGAGGGGGAGTTGAAGTGCTGAGCCACCGGGAGGTCAGCTTGGTTATTTACTTTAGTTTCGTCTAGACAAACAGCGCAAAAACAGGCCCTTCGGCCCAACGAGTCCACACCGACCAGCAATCCCCGCATATTAACACTATCCTACACATATTAGCCCACACACAGAGCCCTAGTGAGACCACACCTGGACCATTGTGTGCAGTTTTGGTCCCCTAATTTGAGGAAGGACATTCTTGCTATGGAGGGAGTGCAGCGTAGGTTTACAAGGTTAATTCCCGGGATGGCTGGACTGTCATATGCTGAGAGAATGGAGCAGCTGGGCTTGTACGCTCTGGAGTTTAGAAGGATGAGAGGTTATCTCATTGAAACATATAAGATTGTTAAGGGCTTGGACACGCTAGAGGCAGGAAACATGTTCCCGATGTTGGGGGAGTCCAGAACCAGGGGCCATAGTTTAAGAATAAGGAGTAAGCCATTTAGAACGGAGATGATGAAACACTTTTTCTCACAGAGAGTGGTGAGTCTGTGGAATTCTCTACCTCAGGGGGCGGTGGAGGCAGGTGCTCTGGATGCTTTCAAGAAGAGCTAGATAGGGCTCTTAAAAATAGCGGAGTCAGGAGATATAGGGAGAAGGCAGGAACGGGGTACTGATTGGGGATGATCAGCTATGATCATATTGAATGGCAGTGCTGGCTCGAAGGGCCAAATGGCCTACTCCTGTGCCTATTGTCTATGGCCTATTTGGGACAATTTACATTTATACCAAGCCAATGTACCTACAAACCTGTATGTCTTTGAAGTGTGGGAGGAAACCGAAGGTCTCGAACGGAGTTTGTACGTTCTCCCCTTGACCTGCACGGCTTTAATCCGAGTACTCCGGTTTCCTCCCACACTCCAAAGATGTACAGGTCTGTTGGTTAATTGGCTTCTGTAAATTATAAATTGTCCCTAGTGTGTTGGATAGTGCTAGCATACGGGGTGATCGCTGGATGGCACGGACTCTGTGGGCCGAAGGGCCTGTTTCCATGCAGTATATAGAAACATAGAAAACAGGTGCAGGAATAGGCCATTCGGCCCTTCGAGCCTGCACCGCCATTCAATATGATCATGGCTGATCATCCAACTCAGTATCCCATACCTGCCTTCTCTCCATACCCCCTGATACATTTAGCCACAAGGGCCACATCTAACTCCCTCTTAAATATAGCCAATGAACTGTGGCCTCAACTACCTTCCACAGATTCACCACTCTCGGTGTGAAAAATGTTTTTCTCATCTCGGTCCTAAAAGATTTCCCTCTTATCCTTAAACTGTGACCCTTTGTTCTGGACTTCCCCAACATCTTAAGTCTAAAGTACAATAGTCACAACTGGTTTAGTTTAATTTAGAGGTAAGCGCGGAAACAGGCCCTTAGGCCAGCCGAGTCCACATAGACCAGCAATGACCCCGTACACTAGCACTGTTGTATACACTGGGGACAATTTACTGAAGCCAATTAACCCACAAACTTGGACGATTTTTGGAATGTGTGAAGAAACCGGAGCACCTGGAGAAAACCCATATGGTCACGGGCAAGGGCGGAACTCAACATCAAAACATGGAGGGGACGGGGGACACAATTTTTTGGCGGCCGCGCGCATGCGCACACTCACACGCACGCGCGCGCGAGGCTTCGGAGTCTCAATCCAGCGCAAAATGCAGCTCAACTGTGCCTGTCTCACCGGGTTAACTAACAGCCCTGTCTGGACTGACGGGATACCAGCGCTGCTTCTCCGCGCTGGCCACATTTCCCGCAAGCCCAGGCAGGTTAACCTGGCGGGGATGTCCCCCACCTCTCAAAACATGGGGGGGGGACATGTCCCCTCTGGCCCACCCTGGTCACGGGGAGAAGTTCAATAGATTTCACTATTCATTCTTTCCGCAGATCTTAAGCAACAGAAAGGGGATTTCCATCATTTGATTGCAGATTTCCATTGACTTTTACACAGAATTATATTTCTGCCGTACATTTTTCCCCACTCACCTCGCTCACTTGGACACCACTGTCTAACGCGTACTGGACGAGTCCGATGGCAGAATCGTGAGACAAAGTGTTCAGGTTACACTTGGATCTGTTTTGGAAACAAGAATTAAGTTTGGTCAGCAACTGGTCCACCCCCTTCGAGTCTCCTGAAGTCTGAAATCGTGTGGCATAAATTTGAGTATTTATCCCCCTCGTGCAGTTATAGCAGACAGTGGGCAATAATGGACACTAATTCCCCCCCCCCCCCCCCCCCCCCCACCTCCCTCCCCATCCCCTCTGTGGTTTGGTCCAGCACGGATGTACTGTACTTTATCCCAAAACATTATAAGCCTTCGTTTATATCAAAGCAGCAGAGTCATAGTCATAGGGTGATACAGCGTGGAAACAGGCCCTTCAGCCCAACTTGCCCACACACCGGCCAACATGTTCCAGCTACACTAGTCCCACCTGCCTGTGCTTGGTCCGTATCCCTCCAAACCTGTCCTATCCATGAATGTTGAATTTTTCCAATTTTGCTAGCCCTTGCTGTCTCCTCCCCTTCCTTAACCCTCGAGCTGTCTCCTCCCATCCCCCCGCCCTCGGGCTCCTCCTCCTCCCTTTTTCCTTCCTTCTCCCCCTCACCCCCCATCAGTCTGAAGAAGGGTTTCGGCCCGAAACGTCGCCTATTTCCTTCGCTCCATAGATGCTGCTGCACCCGCTGAATTTCTCCAGCATATTTGTGTATCTTCTGTCTTATCCATATATTTTTCTATTGACAAGGGTGGAACACAGATGTCTACTGTCCTGATAATAGCTAGACGGGTGGAAATAGGGCAGCCCAGAGCACTGCTGGCTTCTGAGATCCGTTACTTATCGAGTTTGCGTTCTCTCTCCGTGGCAGTGTGGGTTTCCTGTAGGTACTCTGATTTCCTCCAATATCTCAAAAACATGCTGGCTGGTAGGTTAACAGGTTGTTCTAAATTACCCCGAGGGTGGGTGAGTGGCAGGAGAACCAAGGGACAATAGACAATAGATGCAGGAGTAGGTCATTTGGCCCTTCGAGCCAGCACCGCCATTCAATGTGATCATGGCTGATCATCCCCAATCAGTATCCCGTTCCTGCCTTCTCCCCATATCCCCTGACTCCGCTATCTTTAAGAGCCCTATCTATCTCTCTCGTGAAAGCATCCAGAGAACCGGCCTCCACCGCCCTCCACCTAAAGGCAGAGAATTCCACAGACTCACCACTCTCTGTGAGAAAACGCGTTTCCTCGTCTCCGTTCTAAATGGCGTACTCCTTATTCTTAAACTGTGGCCCCTGGTTCTGGACTCCCCCAACATCGGGAACATGTTTCCTGCCTCTAGTGTGCCCAAGAGAGGAATGATGTTGATGGGCACTGGAGCCACATTAGGTTACGGGGAAGGGAAGTGGTTTGTGAGCCTGCCTAGACTTAATGAGCCAAATGATCTATGGATTTAGTGTAGGTTAATGGAAATAAAAAAGAGAAAACACAAATGAGAGTGCTCAAATGCATTGCATCAAGTGACAGGAGCAGAATTAGGCCATTCGGCCCATCAAATCTACTCCGCCATTCAATCATGGCTGATCTATCTCTCCCTTCTAACCCCATTCTCCTGCTTCTCCCCATAATCCCTGACACCCACCCATACTAATCAAGAATCTATCTATCTATCTCTGCCTTAAAAATATCCATTGACGTGGCCTCCACAGTCTTCTGTGGCAATGAATTCCACAGATTCACCGCCCTCTGACTAAAGAAATTCCACTTCATCTCCTTCCTAAAGGAACGCCCTTTAATTCTGAGGCTAAGACTCTTGGTCCTAGACTCTCCCACTAGTGGAAACATCCTCTCCACATCCACTCTACCCAAGCCTATAAAAGGACACAGTCACACCCACCGAGCACACAGCCAGAAACGTCTGGGCGGTTGTACATTTAAAAAAAAGTGTCTTATCATACGCATGCAGTTGATTCATGGTTTCACTGTCAATGACCAGATTAGATTTATTCCAGCTATTGCTAGACTTGTTCATTAATGGATCCCTCCTGTTAAGTCGATAAGTTGAGACGTACCTTTGTTGCATACTTGTCGAAATGACATTGGGTGAGATGATCTCCAGAGCCCAGCCAATAAAATCCTTTGCTTCATCTAGTTTGGCAAACAGTCGCTCTCTCTCTTTCTCTGTTAATGTTTTGGAGTCTGCATTAAGCAAGTTAGAAAACGGAAATGTCAAGTCAAGTCACTTTTATTTCTATAGCACATTTACAAAACAACTCTCGTTGACCAAAGTGCTTGACATTGGTTGAGGTACTAACGTTATACAACAGTGGTTCATAGATTAAGTACATACATAAATACATACATCACTGACATCAACTTTAGTTTAGTTCACAGATACAATGCGGAAACAGGACCTTCTTCTCACCAAGTCTGCACCGACCAGCGATCCCCACCCACATTAACACCATCCTACACACACTAGGAACAATTTTACACTCATACCAAGCTAATTAACCTACAAGCCTGTACGTCTTTGGAGTGTGGGAGGTGTCTGAAAATCTCTGAGAAAACAAGGTTAATTCCCGGGATGGCGAGACTGTCATATGCTGAGAGAATGAAGCAGCTGGGCTTGTACACTCTGGAACTGAGAAGGATGAGAGGGTATCTCATTGAAACATATAAGATTGTTAAGGGTTTGGACACGCTCGAGGCAGGAAACATGTTCCCGATGTTGGAGGAGTCCAGAACCAGGGGTCACAGTTTAGGAATAAGGAGTAAGCCATTTAGAATGGAGACGAGGAAACACTTTTTCTCACAGAGAGTGGTGAGTCTGTGGAATTCTCTGCGTGTGCGTAGGATAGTGTCAGCGTGCGGGGATCGCTGGCCGGTGCAGACTTGGTGGGCCAAACGGCCGGTTTCCGTACTGTATCTCTAAACTAAACTAAAAGAACATAATACCAGATTCAGATTCAGATTCAATTTTAATTGTCATTGTCAGTGTACAGTACAGAGACAACGAAATGCATTAGAGACAACGAAATGCATTTGAGACAACGAAATACATAAGGATAGTAGAATTCTTTCACTGTAAATCCTGCAAAGACCCAAGTTTATATGATCAAATCCATAAAACAGAGTACAGATATACAAGCTAGCGGGAGAAATGCAACATGTACTGTTCATGTGACTAATTGTTTCTTTGTTTGGATTTCGGCACGGTTCTGGTTTGACTGCATTCAGTCATGTTTGATGTTTAGACTCCCATACCTGCAACCTTGAGATCTTGAAGCTGTTGCTGCTTGGAGATTGGGCAAAAGCAGATTCCATAAACCATTGGCCCTGAAAGATAGGGAAACAGCAGGGATAAGGGACACAGTCACTGACACACAACACAGGTGGAGAAGTCCGAAGTACATTCCGGACAACCTTCGGAGCAGTGCAGGAAGGAACTGCAGATGCTGGTTTAAACCGAAGATAGACACAAAAAGCTGGAGTAACTCAGCGGGACAGGCACTGGAGAGAAGGAATGGGTGACGTTTCAGGTTGAGACCCTTCTTCAGATTCAAGAAGACATCTCCAGTCTGAAGAAGGGTATTGACTCGAAACGTTACCCATTCCTTCTCTCCATTACTCTGGAGCATGTTGGCTGTCCAATAGTTTCTAAACTTTGAAAGCTGCTTCCCACGAAACCAAGGTGCAAAATTTAAGATTTCAGAAACTTGAGGAAAAATACAAAATTATTGTTTCAAAAGCCGTATCCTGGACACCGCTCATCTTGAGGAAATGCGATTACTCCTAATGGATAAATCAGACCAATTCATAACGAGTTGGTCTCCATTCGTCGTTTTTTTGGAATCATATGGTGCAACACAATTGTAAAAGAACTGTTTCAGGACTGGACGAGGGTTGGTCAAGATTATAAATAATGATCTCCTTCTCTTTTTTATTTTATTTTATTTTCTCTATTTTCTCTCTCAACTTTCTTCATTTACTCGTTTTCTTTCTTCACACACTATATATTTCACATCATTCTATCTTTTACTATCTAACTTCTTTTTCTTATTCTAATCTTTTTTCAATGTAACAAAAAAAAAATAGAAGTTGTACATAAAATGTATTATGAAAATATATATTAGGCACTTTGGTGCCATATGACTGTACTTACTTCTAATAAAATAAAATATTTTAAAAAAAAGCCGTATCCTGACCGGTGTCAGAGGTTATGGGGAGAAGGCAGGTGAATGGGGTTAGGAGGGGAGAGATAGATCAGCCATGATTGAATGGCGGAGTAGACTTGATGGGCCGAATGGCCTAATTCTACTCCAATCACTTATGAACATAAATTCAGTGCCAAGTAAAACTCTTTAAAACTCTTAAACTGCTTTGTACACGATTACTTAGGAAAGCAGCTGGCAGGAAAAAAATAGTGTGTCTCTCATTGCCAACACAAACTGATCGGTGTAGAAACAGGTCACAGGATCAGAACTTGTTATTACCTACAGAAGTGTGTGGGAAGGAACTGTAGATGCTGGTTTAAACCGATGACAGACACAAAATGCTGGAGTAATTCAGCAGGTCAGGCAGCATCTCTGGAGAAAAGGAATAGGTGACGTCTCAGGTCGAGTCTAGGGCGGACTTGTAAACCTCAAAATGCAGGTATCTGTACACATTGTATTTCTAATGTGTTAGAGACCATGCAGCATGTAATGGGAGATATTTGATACCACGTCAAGTTTCAACAAGACTATTTCCCCCATGTTGCCTATAATATAATGAAAGCGACAATGGGTTTGTAAGTCTCATTCAGTGAAATTTTTCTCAGTGGCCAATGTCAACATATACAAGTCCCTTCTACCTCTATAATTAGCTATCCCAAAGCATTAATGAGCATTACAGAGTGCGATATGCCACCTGTGGCCAAATCTTTGGGGTGAAGCATGGAAAGTAACTGCTCATTAAGCAACAACTCACTAGCAATGTCATTCTTCCCACCCTGCATATATCAGAGAGTGCAGAAAATTTGATTATCTTTGTGTTGGCTTTTTGAAAGTTGATGCAATGAGTTGGTGTAGAGCTTCTTTTCCCAACAAATCACATTTATCCAATTCCTTTTTGCAAGTTATTGCTCAGCCTTCTCCCACTGCCCTTTTAATCTATTTCGCACCAAACAGCATAAACCTGTTCACTTCAACTCATAGTTATCTGTACACTGTGGACAGCTTGATTGTGATCATTTCTATTTAATGTTTGATGTGTCATTCCTAACTGTCACTGTATGTCATGTTGTCTCTTGCGGGTGGAGCACCAAGGCAAATTCCTTGTATGTGAATACTTGGCCAATAAACGTATTCATTCATTTGTTCATTATAGTCTTTTCTTCGACTGTATCGCACGTACCTTGGAAGACGTGATAAAACAAAATTAAAGGCTTTTTTGCCACCTAACTTCAATTTCGATCCCCCTGACTAGAGTGAATACTAAGCCAAGTTCACATTTAATATTAGTGGGTAAATGTGGGCATTGCTTTTCACAGAGAGTTGTGAGTCTGTGGAATTCTCTGCCTCAGAGGGCGGTGGAGGCCAGTTCTCTGGATGCTTTCAAGAGAGAGTTAGATAGAGCTCTTAAAGATAGCGGAGTCAAGGGATATGGGGAGAAGGCAGGAACGGGGTACTGATTGGGGATGATCAGCCATGATCACATTGAATGGCAGTGCTGGCTCAAATGGACGAATGGCCTACTCCTGCACCTATTGTCTATTAAAACCGTACCAAAAACAGACCATGGGGTACTTCCCAGTGGTATGATCAAGAGGTTAGTGCCAGTGGCAATTTAAAGCAACCTCTGTAGCAACATTCATTTTTCCACCTCTGTAAAATGGTGGCCTCAAAAGCAAACCATGAGTTTACTGTAATAACACGGAACTACACAGATCCTGGCTTTTTACTATCTTGCAGAATTTATGTTTATAGACAAATACAAAAATCCAAATTGTATGAGTCCAAGTGCAAGTGGTGCTGCTATAGGTAGGATTTTCATTGTACAGTAATCCTGCTAGAACAGACCAGAATTATGTTGCTGATTGCCCGCTATAACCAAGAACAGCACAAAATGCTGGAGTAACTCAGCGGGCTAGGCAGCATCTCTAGAGCAAAGGGTTAGGCAATGTTGCGGGTTGGTCTGAAGAGTGCAGACTGAAGAAGGGTTTTGGTTCGAAACGTTGCCTATTTCCTTCGCTGAGTTACATTGTGCCTGTCTTTGGTATAAACCAGCACCTACAGTTCCCTTCTACACATTTGCCTATATACATAGATCAATATATCCTAATTTTACATATTGTTTTAATCAGCATTTTACTACTTTGCTCTCTGATTAGATGCTAAACTGCATTTCATTGTGCCTGTACTTGTATTTGTGCAATGACAATAAGGTTGAATCTAATCTAATCTAAATAACCACAAAAGGGCTTTCCCCCCCATTGACATCACTGCCAGGGTGCCGGCTCATGTTTTAAGGAGCCCCTTCCTCACCACACAGAGCGGTGTGGACCAAGATCACCGCAAGGCAACACTACATGCAATGGAAGAGTGATGTTTAAACATTGAAGAGGACTGGACGAGGGTTGGTCAAGATTATAAATAATGATCTCCTTCTCTTTTTTATTTTATTTTCTTTTCTCTATTTTCTCTCTCAACTTTCTTCATTTACTCGTTTTCTTTCTTAACACACTATATATTTCACATCTTTCTATCCTTTACTATCTAACTTCTTTTTCTTATTCTAATCTTTTTTCAATGTAACAAAAAAAAAGAAGTTGTACATAAAATGTATTATGAAAATATATATTAGGCACTTTGGTGCCATATGACTGTACTTCTAATAAAATAAAATAGAACAAATAATAAAAACATTGAAGAGGTATTTTTACAATCAGATTATGTATGTGTCTGCGTACCTGTGTCTGTGTATAAAATTATAAAAGGAATATAAGAAAATTATAAAGGAATAGGCCGAACGCACTATGGGAACTCCACTCACCCCCCTGCAGGAACTATACAACAGGAGGTGCAACTACAGAGCAAACAAAATCATGAGAGACCTCTTCCACCCCTGCAACGGACTGTTCCAGCCGCTACGGTCAGGCAAACGCCTCCGTTGCCATGCAGTGAGAACGGAGAGGTTGAGAAGGAGTTTCTTCCCAGAGGCAATTCGGACTGTAAACGCCTTTCTCACCAGGGACTAACTGTACAGAACGTTTTTCCTTCTATTATTTATTATGTAAAATAATATGTGTGTTATGATTGTGTTTATAATTTGTTTGATTGTTTTGTTGTTCCGCGAGCATTGCCACTTTCATTTCACTGCACATCTCGTATGTGTATGTGACAAATAAACTTGACTTGACTTGACTTGACAGGGTAAATTCACAGTCTTTTACCCAGTGTATGGGAATCGAGAACCAGAGAACATAGGTTTGAGGTACGAGGGGAAAGATTTAATAGGAATCTGTGGAGCAACTTGTTTTTTACACACAGAGGGTGATGGATATATAGAACGAGCTGCATGGAGGTAGTTGAGGCAGGTATGAACACAATGTTTAAGAATCATTTGGACAGATACTATTCCCATCCATCCCTGCTCACCTCACCCTGTCCCTCCCTCACCCCACCCTCTCCTTACCTCCCACCCTTCCCCTCCTCACCACTCTTCCCCTCTTACACCCAACCCCACTTTCACCCCCCAGCCACTCACACACTCTAATCCTCATTCCTGCCTCCTCTCACCTCCCCTCACCCTCATCTCACACCCCCTCATCTCACACCCCCTCATCTCACCCTCCTCTCATCCTCACCCCACCCTGCATGAGGAGGTAGTTGAGGCAGGTACTAACACAATGTTTACCAAACATTTAGACATATACTATTCCCATTCCCATAAACACATTTGTACTCCCTGGCTTTTGACCATGCCTGAGGCTTTGCTTCTGTTTGTGGTGTTTTTGATGTTTCTTTATTTTACATGTCTTTTCCTACTATTTCTTCTGATTGTTATTTTTGGTGTGTATTAACTTTTTTGTCAATGATTAGTGATGTACAGCACTTTGTTGCAGCTATGTTTGTTTTTAAAATGCTCTATAAATAAAATTATTATTATTATTATTATCCATTCCTGCGCACCTCACCCTGTCCCTCCCTCACCCCCACCCTCTCCTTACCTCCCACCCTTCCCTTCCCCTCCCCACCACCTCTCTTACACCCAACACCTCTCACCACCCCCCCCAGCCTCTCACACACACACCAACCCTCATTCCTCCCTCCTCTCCCCCCACTCACCCAGCACGGGACCTCTCCCCGCCTCATCCACCCCGAGTGTGCAGGGTTCCCCGCGGCAGGCAGCGGCCACGGCCGAGCTCAGACGGCAGCTACTGCCCGGGTCGCGGAGCCACTCGCTCAGCTCCATACGGCTGGGAAGCTGCAGCCGGGCTGGGGTGCAGGGGGTTTGTGGGCTGCAGAAGTGCAGAGTGCAGACCAAAGATACTGGAGGATATAATCTTTGGTGCAGACTACAGACAGACAGACAGACAGGCAGGGAGGTGTGTGGGCTGTATAAGGGCAAGGTTAAGCAGGCGAGCAAGGGGTGCGGGCTGAGTCCGGGCGAAAGGTGCAGGAGTTTGCAGACTCTCTCCAAACTTTCCCGCACTCGGCTTCCACCTCTGACCCTTGACTCCCCTCTACTTTGGAAACCACAACCAAATTCCAAATTGGGAATGTTCCCAAATGCAGGAGTTAAAATGCAAAAGAGACATTTCACAGCACGTTGCAGTTTAATTAGCGATTGATACGAGTGAGTTATGATCACGAACAAGCGAGTGCTTCCGCCTATGGCGCCTTTGCTTCACACCGCCCTCATGTGCAAAGATCCTATAGCAAAGGATCTTTGCTCATGTGCTTTGCTTCATTCACACTGCCGCCTGGGAGATGTAGTTTTAGCCACCAGGCGCTGCAGAGAAGGAAATGCAGGTGCTGGTTTAAACCGAAGATAGGCACAAAATGCTGGAGTAATGCCCCTGTCCCACTTAGGAGACCTAAACAGCAACCTCTGGTGACCTTGCCCGCCACCCAAAAAAAAAATCAAGGTCGAGGTGACCTGCAACCTCCTACCACCTCCCATGCATATGTTGAAAACCTTCCACCACTAGGAAGAAAACCGGCTTCAACTAGACCTGCGACAAAAAAATTATCAATTTTTAAAACGGCAACCTATTTTTAGTCGAGGCCGGTTTTAAACATGATGAAAAAATAGCAGCAACCTAGATGAAGCCTCGATCACACACGGAAAAATGTTCCCAATGTTGGGTGAGTCCAGAAGCAGGGGCCACGGTCTTAGAATAAAGGGGAGGTCATTTAAGACTGAGGTGAGAAAAAACTTTTTCACCTAGAGAGTTGTGAATTTGTGGAATTCCCTGCCGCAGAGGGCAGTGGAGGCCAAATCATTGGATGGATATAAGAGAGAGTTAGATAGAGCTCTAGGGGCTAGTGGAGTCAAGGGATATGGGGAGAAGGCAGGCACGGGTTATTGATAGGGGATGATCAGCCATGATCACAACTCATGGCGGTGCTGGCTCGAAGGGCCGAATGGCCTCCTCCTGCACCTATTTTCTATGTTTCTATGAAACCACTTTTGACCATTAGGGAGAGTGACCAAAACCTCCGGTGACCTCATGGAAACCTTGGGTGGCGGGCAAGGTTACCAGAGGTTGCTGTTTTTGTTTTTTAGGTCTAATGGGACAGGGGCTTAACTCAGTGGGACAGGCAGCATCTCTGGAGATAAGCAATAGGGGACATACCTGGTCGATGCCCTTCTTCACACTGAGAGTCTGGGGGAAAGGAAACGAGAGATAGGGACGGTAGAATAGAGAAATATGGAACAAATGAATGAAAGATATGCAAAAAAAATAACAATGATCATGGAAACTGTCCATTGTTGGCTGTGGGCGAGGAGGTAACGAGTTATATAGACAGTGAAACTTAACAAGATGACAGTGAAACTAGTGCATCGACTAGGGTGGGGGAAGGACGGGGAGAGAGAGGGGATGCAAAGGTTACTTGAAGGTAGAAAAATCAATACTTATAGGTCAGGCAACATCTCTAGAAAACATAGGCAATGTTTTGGGTCGGGACCTTTTCAAATATTTGAACGAGTGCAGTATATATCTATATAATGGTATATGGACACACTGATCTGTTTTACAGTCAATGCCTACTATGTTCTGTTGTGCTGAATCAAAGCAAGAATTTCAATGTCTTATCAGGGACACATGACAATAAACTCACTTAAACTTGAACTTGAGGTTAATTCCCGGGATGGCAGGACTGACATATGATGAAAGAATGGATCGACTGGGCTTATATTCACTGGGATTTAAAAGGATAAGAGGATATCTTATAGAAACATATAAAATTCTTGAGGGATTGGACAGGTTAGATGCAGGAAAAATGTTCCCAATGTTTGTGGAGTCCAGAACCAGGGGTCACAGTTTAAGAATAAGGGGTAGGCCATTTAGGACTGAGACTAAGAGGGGGGAAAGTTCTGGAAACAGTAATCAGGGCAGAATTAACAGTCACTGATTAGAGAAATGTAGGATTTGTTAAAGGCAAACAAGGTAGACAAAATGCTGGAGAAGATCAGCGGGTGAGGCAGCATCTGTGGGAAATAGAGACAATAGACAATAGGTGCAGGAGTAGGCCATTCGTCTCTTTGAGCCAGCACCGCCATTCAATGTGATCATGGCTGATCATCCCCAATCAGTGCCCCGTTCCTGCCTTCTCCCCATATCCCCTGATTCCGCTATTTTTAAGAGCCCTATCAAGCTCTCTCTTGAAAGCATCCAGAGAACCAGCCACCACCGCCCTCCAGAGAATTCCACAGACTCACCACTCTGCGAGAAAAAGTGTTTCCTCATCTCCGTTCCAAATGGCTTACTCCTTATTCTTAAACTGTGGCCCCTGGTTCTGGACACACCCAACATCGGGAACATGTTTCCTGCCTCTAGCGTGTCCAAGCCCTTAATAATCTTATATGTTTCAATGAGATATCCTCTCATCCTTCTAAACTCCAGAGTGTACAAGCCCAGCTGCTCCATTCTCTCAGCATATGACAGTCCGGCCATCCCGGGAATTAACCTTGTAAACCTACGCTGCACTCCCTCAATAGCAAGAATGTCCTTCCTCAAATTAGGGGACCAAAACTGCACACAATGCACACAATGCTCCAGATGTGGTCTCACAAGGGCTCTGTACAACTGCAGAAGATAACAGAGGGTGTGTGTGTTGTTTGTTAATAATGGTAGGGTGGATTTATGAAGTGGAAGTATAAAGATGTATTCATATCCTGAGCACAATCAATACAGGCATGAATACAAGGGCACTGATCTGACTACAACTACAGTATTGTATCTAGTTTTGTGTGTCACACTAGAAAATATATTAAAGCTTCAGAAAGGGTGTGGAAGAGATTTACCAAAATTATTCTAAGGAGGGGGGATTAAAAAAAAAAAATCATTCATATTTTTCAGGCATCACTTGCAAACTAGCATTTATCACCCATGAATGAATGAATGTATTAATACTTCGTTGTCACGTGACAAGTCACAGTGAAATTCTTTGCTTTGCATACCAAGAGTCTGAAGAAGGGTCTCGACCCGAAACGTTGCCTACTTCCTTCACTCCATAGATGCTGCCTCACCCGCTGAGTTTCTCCAGCATTTTTGTCTACCATCGATTTTCCAGCATCTGCAGTTCCTTCTTGAACAAGGTATGCAAATAGTCGCTCATAAAGGGCACTGACAATGTCACAGTGTGTTTATGCCAGGTCCCTACTTTGTTCTCCCCTCTCCCCCTCCCTTACAGTAGTCCCCCTACGCCAGTTTCTCCATTGTCCACCCCCTCCTCTAACCCATATCTAATTGCCTCTGAATAGAGGGGCTTCCTCAACCCTTTAAAGGGGACAATTAAGGGTAAATGGACACAAGTTGCTCAAAGCACTGGAGCAACTCAGCGGGTCAGGCAGCATCTTTGGAGAACATGAATAGGTGACGTTTCGGTTGGGGACCCATCTTCTGACTGATTGCAGGATGGGGAAGAAAGACGGGAAGTGTGGTGGATAATAGGTGCACACAGATGAGGAGTGGGTGGGTTTGATAGATAGATGGTTGGAACAAAATCCAGAGATGAAAGCAGAAGGTGTGAGGCAGGTTTGAAGAGTTACCAATTGTGAAGCTGGAGGAGGGAAGATTGGGGATAGGGGAGCAGAGAAATGGGTGGGAGTCCCGGTGGGGTACAGGTTAGGGGAGGGATGGAGAAAGGGAGGGGGTTTGGGGGAGAAAGAGGAGGGGAGTGGTTGTTAGAGGTTACCTAAAATTGGAGAACTCATTGTTCATAACTCATTGTTGTAAGCTATGCAAGTGGAATATGAGGTGCTGTTCCCCCAGTTTGCATGTGGCCTCACTCATGCAATGGTGGAGGCCCAGGACAGAAACAGCAGTGTGGGAATGGAAGGGGAGTTATTAATTGGCAGTAGGCCTTGCTGGGCCGAGCCCAAGAACAAACAGATGGTTATGGATTTGATCACATATTAACAGACCAACTAAGGACAGTGCAGTCATTTCATAATCTCCTGGATATTAGTGAATGAAATGGGATTTTAATGACAAGCCAGTAGTTTTGCATGCATCATTGCCAGGATCTGTTATTTTCCTTTAAATCCCAGATTTTCAACAATAGGGCCTCACAGCTTCAGAGACCGGGGTTTGATCCTGACTATGGGTGCTGTCTGTACGGAGTTTGTACGATCTCCCCGTGACCCAGTCACCCCAAACACCGGCCACTGAATGGTGAACGAGGTCTGATTAACCTGGATGATAACACATTGGCCTGGCTCGCCTCAACGGAGCTGCAGGTCTAAAAGACACACGACAGAAGTTGTGTGGGTTTTCTCCAAGATCTTCGATTTCCTCCCACACTCCAAAGACGTACAGGTTTGTAGGTTAATTGGCTCGTTCTCCCCATGACCTGCGTGGGTTTTCTCCAGGTGCTCCAGGCTCCTCCCACACTCCAAAGTCGCACAGGTCTATAGGTTCATTGACTTTGGTAAAATTGTAAATTGTACCTAGCGTGTAGGATAGTGTTAGTGTACAGGGTGATCGCTGGTCAGCATGGACTCAAGGGCCTGTTTCTACAATGTATCTTTAAAATATAACACCTCGGGGCAGAGAATATAAGCTGATTTGATCGATCTTGCCATAGAGCTAGTATGGACTCAAGGGGCCGAATGGCATTTTTAAAATGTTGTAACCATTCTGTGGTTCTGTAAGGTCCCTGCAAGTAATCACCTTTCCAATGAGCTCCTTTTCCTTTTGAATTATTCTCCCTGATATATTGGCCCAGCTTTCCCTTTCAAATGCTAATTGCTTGCTCTGTTCTTCCGCTTCTCTTTCAGATGTTCAGCATTTGGTTTCCTTTTATCTTGACAATGAAATCAGTCGCCTCGCAGGTTGCCATGGAAAAAACACGTCTGTTTCTTCCAGAGATAAGCCTTGTGACAATATTCATCGAAGAGCAGCAATTTGATCCAATGGTTATTCTTTAACTGTGATCATCAAAAACTGACATTGATTAATGGCCATCATATATTTTATGTTTCCAATCCAAACGTTACCCCTACAAACTCTGTAGATGATGTCCCATCTTCTATCTCTGTATATCTAACATGCGGCCTGCATCCTTTCCAAATTCAGCTCAAATATTGTTAAAAAGGACACAAAGTACAAGGAGAGGCTCAACACTAAAATAAATTGAAACCATCTGTTGGGGAAATTGAACAAGGAAATGCAGATGCTGGTTTATCAAAGACTGGCAGTAGATCAGGCAGCATCTCTGGGGAACAGAGATAGATAGTGGCATTTCGGGTTGGGATCCTTCTTCAGACTGATTCTTCAAATGTGTTCAGAACTGAATCATCACCTTTCCATAGGTACACAAAAGAGCTGGAGAAACTCAGCGGGTGCAGCAGGATCAATGGATCGAAGGCGATAGGCAACGTTTTGGGCCAAAACCCTTCTTCAGACTCAATAGGCAGCGTTTCGGGCTGAAACCATGTTCTCCAGAGATGCTGCCTGACCCCCTGAGTTACTCCAGCACTATCCTACACACACTTGGGACAATTCCCACCTACACCAAGCCAATTAACCTCCAAACCTGCAAGTTGTTGGAGTGTGGGAGGAAACCTAAGATCTCGGAGAAAACCCACGCGGTCACGGGGAGAACGTACAAACTCCGTACAGACAGCACCCGTAGTCGGGATCGAACCCGGGTCTCCGGCGCTGCAAGCTCTGTAAGGCAGCGACTCTACCGCCACACAGCCCCTAAATGCTGTTATAGTACCTGCCTCAACTACCACCTCTGGGAGCTCGTTCCATATACGCAACATGCTCTCAGTGAAAGAAGTGATGATTTTAGAGGCTTTTCGTTAACCCAACCCCAATTAGTAAATTGTAACATATGTAATACTGGCTGGTATTACTTTACGAATTCAAGCACATGACCAACTGCTGGAGCGTATGTCGTTGACACGTTGTATGTTCCAGAAATAATCTCTTGTTACTTCAGGAGAAAAGCTCCCTGTGTTTCAAAGAGATTCTGCTTCAAGATTCAAGATTGAAGGGAATTTATTGTCATGTGTCCCAGATAGTACAATGAAATTCTTGCTTTGCTTCAGCACAACAGAATATAGAAGGCATGAATAATATTGTGCTTTGCACAATATATCCCTTTGTATATCAGTATCCCTGTTTATTACACTATCAGCTATCCTCTAATATCTCAGAGATAATGATAATTCCTTGGCGAAGGAAATACGGCACATCTAGGTGCACAATACGTAACAGCATGCCATAACCTGAGAGATGGTGAATGACCAACATGCACATATGTACGCACACACTAATCAACATTAACTAACACTAAGAAATTAATATTGAATTGCTAAACTTGCTATTGTGTTGTACTGCTTGCAGCTGCAAGAACGTGTAGCAATCAATAAAGGGCTATAGGCCTATTGCAAGCTTATGTACAGGGACATATCTATCCATGCACGGTATACTTGTATTTATACTTATGCATTTCAAATATGTATGTCATGTTTTATATTTTGGCAATATAACAATGTTTTTTTATCATACCAATAAAGTTTTTAAATTGAATTGAATTGAATTGATAGAAGAAATAAAAGAATTGTATGTGATGAATAAAGTCTAATCTAATCTAATCTAATCTAATCTAAACGAAGGGGCAGAGAATTCTCCTTCATCTCCTTTCCAATAATTATTGTTCAATGTACATTACCATTTTCTGGTCATAAACCAAAGGCCTCATTAAGGGTGACTATGGTGAACATATTATCTGTTACATGTTTCCTGCTTGTTCAATGATACTCTCTCTCTCTTTCTCTCTCTCTCTCTCTCACTTCCTCCTTCCCCCACACCTTTTCAGCTCAGTTTCTTATTTCTTCTTGTTTTTCTTACTTTATCTCGCTTGTTTCTCGTTTTATCTCACTCAGTTACTCCAGCACTTTGTGTCAGTTTCTTTAAACATGTTGTTGTCGCCAAAACAACACCATATGTCTCTCTGTCAGATTGCAAACTTGCCAACAAGTCTCTTTGCAACAAGAAGCTTTTTGCACTTTCAATCTTTGATCTTTCTGTGTCTTAAATTGATCGCATCTGACGTTCTCAAGTAAAGACTGATTGTTGATTCTGTCTAACTCCCAGTGAAAACGTGGGGTTTTATCGGGTGTCCAAGTTCCTCCCACACTCCAAAGATGCACAGGTGTGTATGTTAATTGGCTTCGGTAAAATTGTAAAATGTCCCTAGTGTTTGTAGTTTGTTTGGTTGTTTGGTTGTTTGCACAAAGTCCGCGAGCATTGCCACTTTTCATTTCACTGCACATCTCGTATAAACTTGACTTGACTTGACAAGTGTGTGTAGGATAGTTTAGTGTGCGGGGGTCGCTGGTCGGTGGGCCGAATGGGCCTGTTTCCCCGCTGTATCTCTAAACTATACTCTAAAGTCTAAACCCGCCAAGAAATCTCAATGTTCCAAATAATGAGCTTGACCAGTCTGAAGAAGGGTCTTCAACCCGAAACATCACCCATTCCTTCTCTCCAGAGATGCTGCCAGTCCCACTGAGTTACTCCAGCTTTTTGTGTCAATCTTCGAAGACAACTTGACATTTGAATTCAAACTTTGCTGGGCATCAACCACTTGATCTCAGCTGGTTGTGAAGCCAATTTCTCAAGAGTACAGATTTAAGCTGCCACTCTTGTGCCTGCAAATAATGGCATTTGCAATCTGTGACTGTCAGACTCAGCTGTCTGTGTTACCTATACCAAGTGGTTTTCAATGTGCTGTAAAGCCCAGTCTATTTTCCCAACTTGTATTTTCAAATCTGCTTTCATGTCTTTAAAACTCAAGAGAATCTTGGTTGGAAAACTTCCTCAGAGTCATGGAGTGGTACAGTGTGGAAATAGGCCCTTCGGCCCAACTTGCCCATACCGGCCAACATGTCCCAGCTGCACTGGTCCCAACTGCCTGCGTTTGGTCCATATCCCCCCTAAACCTGACCTATTCTATCCTTCTCATTGACATTCGGACCATTGGTCTAACCTTTCGAATGTGTCGGCATTTTCACGCTAAGCCTCCTTTCCTCCCATTTTGAGACAGGAGGATGCTTGTTTTCATGCAAGCACTTGCAAGTGTCAATTGACAACCTGTAAAGTAGGGTATCAGGTCAGGTCGGGTGGAGTTCCCTCCGTCACGGGTTACCATGTAATCCCGTGCTACCTCCTCCAAAAAATCATCACCAGCATGATAAATTAACCAGCTCTCACCTTCCCAACAACAACCCAACCTAAAACCAAAGATCAGCGGAGAGAAGATGATGGAAACCAAAAAAACAGACAACTCACCCTATTCTTCATTGTCAAGTTAAGCCAAGTCACTTATATTTCTATAGCACATTTAAAAAACAACTCTCGTTGGCCAAAGTGCTTTACATTGTTGGAGGTACTAACGTTATACAACAGTGGTTCATATTAATCTGTTAAATACAGATTAATACAGATAAATATAGATTGTAGTGCCATGGGATCTTTAACAAAACACAAAAACGCTGGAAGAACTCAGCTGGTCAGGCAGGATCTGTGGAAGGAAAAGGCAGATGATGTTTTGGGTTGAGATCGTTCATCAGATTGAATGGGATCTTTTAGCCTTACCCAGAGTAGATGTGGCCTTTATTTTTTTTTTCAATTGACACATCTAGAAACACAGTAAGTTGTAGGATCGTGTTGATAGGAATGAATGGAAAAAGGATGGAAATTAGTTGAAATGTATATATGCTGGCATGAACAAGTTGGGCCAACTTGTTTTTTCTACCGAAGATCGACACAAACACCTGGAGTAATTCAGTCGGACAGGCAGCATCTCTGGAGAGAAGGAATAGGTGATGTTTCAGCTCAAGAAGACCCTTCTTCAGACTGAGAGTCATGAGTAAGGGTAACGAGAGATATGAACAATGATATAGAACAAATGAATGAAATATATACAAAAAGTAATGATGATGATGGAAGGAACTTGCATGTTCAATGTACATTTATATAACATGAAATATTATTCGGTGCAGGCTACGAATGGCCTTTCCTGCACCTAATTTCTATGTTTCTCTGATGAGTAAGGGTAACTTTGGGAACCAAATGAATGAAATATATACCATGAATGATACCATGTTTGATTTTCTGATCATTTCAAGAGTCGACTTTGGAACCATGAACCACAATTACCATTGACTTCTGATCATTTCAAGAGCCACACCTTGTGGACATTTACCAAACCCACTTCCATCCAACATTATTAACTATTAACTCATAGTGACTTCTACATTTTATAGAAACATAGAAACATAGAAAATAGGTGCAGGAGTAGGCCATTCGGCCCTTCGAGCCTGCACCGCCATTCAATATGATCATGGCTGATCATCCAACTTAGTATCCTGTTCCTGCCTTCTCTCCATACCCCCTGATCCCTTTAGCCACAAGGGCCACATCTAACTCCCTCTTAAATACAGCCAATGAACTGTGGCCTCAACTACCTTCTGCGGCAGAGAATTCCACAGATTCACCACTCGTTCCTTTTAGTTTCCTCTCTAACGTTCTACCAAAAATGAACCATGTACTGTTTTACTGGGGTACTGGCAGCAGATCAGGTAGCATGTGCAGAAAGGAACTGCAGATGCTAGTTTATACCGAAGATAGACACAAAGTGCTGGAGTAATTCAGTGCGATGGCATCAGGACACCAGCTGTGCCACTTCCTGGCTGTAAGCTGATTCCTCCCCATCCTGGATCAGTCCAATCAGGGCTGTGTCATCCGCAAACCTGAGAAGCTTTACAGTGTTGTCTGTGGTGGTGCAGGCGTTGGTGTAGAAAGAGTAAAGGAGAGGGGAGAGTATGCAGCCTTGCGATGCTCCTATGCTGAGGGTCAGCGGGCCTGAGATGTGCTTTCCCAGCCTTACATGTTGCTTCCATCCTGTCTGTCAGGAAGTTGGTGATCCACTGACAGAGGGGTTCAGGCACAGACAACTTGGAGAGTTTGGAGTGTAGTAGCTCTGGCACAATTGTGTTGAATGCAGAGTTAAAATCCACAAACAAAATCCTTGCATAGGTCCCCTTGCGGTCTAGGTGTTGGAGGATGAAGTACAGGCCTAGGTTGACTGTGCCATCCACAGATCTATTGTATAGTCTAGATAGTCTAGTGATCTTCTCTGTATAGTCCAGATTTCTGCCCTGGTTCATTTTCCAACTCCATAAAATGCACCATTTTACTCTTTTGTGTTAATTAGCTTGGAATTCATATTTTGTTATTCTACCTTTGTGAAACATTCTGCCATGTTCATTGATAGGGGTCACAGCTTAAGGATAATGGGGAAATCCTTTAAAACCCTTTAAAACCGAGGGAGTTAGATGTGGCCCTTGTGGCTAAGGGGATCAGGGGGTATGGAGAGAAGGCAGGTACGGGATACTGAGTTGGATGATCAGCCATGATCATATTGAATGGCGGTGCAGGCTCGAAGGGCCGAATGGCCTACTCCTGCATCTAATTTCTATGTTTCTATGATATTAAACTGGCTATGGAAATGCAAGCCGCTGTTGAGTGTTCTCATCCTCTTTTGGTTGCCAGGCAACAAAACAAAATGGAACTAAACAGACTGAAAATCTTTTGAATCTTCACAAAAAATATTGAATTTTAATGTCATGTATATTATGAACCTGAATTAATTAAAACATCGGGCGCATAATTAAACAGTTTATTTCAAGGACTATTCAGGTGATGCCTCTTCTTATGTTAAACGGAGCTTATTTGATTATTGCTAATCATTTTTTAAATAAACCTACCCCATCAAAAAGGACACAGAACTGTAAGCAGAGGAATAGGCCAGTCCGTCACAATGTCTGTGCCGAACATGATGCCAAGCTGATCTGACCTCCTCTGCCCAGACATAGTATTGTATTGTATTGTATTAAATTTATTGTCATTGTCTCAGTTAGAGACAACGAAATGAATTTCCCTTACAGGCAGTATCATAAAAGACTATCATATAGTCCATATCATCTATTCCTTGCAGTTCCCTGTGCCTTCCTGAAACCTTTGAAATGTCACTATAGTATCTGCCTCAACCACCACCCACGTCAGCGCGTTCTAGGCCCCACCACTCTCTCTGTAAAGAACTTGCCCCGTACATCTCCGTTAAACTCTCCCCCTTCATCTCATGGCTACGCCCTCTGGTCTTCAACATTTCCACCCTGGGAATAAGATTTTGACTGTCTACCCAATCTATGCTCTCCTAATTTTATACTTTTCTATCGTCTTCCCTCAACCTTTGACGTTCCAGAGAAAACAATCCATGTTTATTCATGTGCACTAACTAAGTTACGGTGAAATTCGATTTACCATACAGTTGTAACAGGAAATAACAACAAGACACACAACTACATAAAAGCTAACATTTACATCCACGGCAGCAGATTCCCCATATTCCTCACTGTGATGGAAGACAATAAACTTCAAACTCAAGGTTAATCTAAACCATAATAGGCTGGTATTATTACTCACTGGACAGCAACAGAGGTAGCAGTATGAATACATTTGCCCTGCCTCTTGTCAAATCAAATATTAGACCAAATATGTGTGTGTGTGTGTGTGTGTGTGTGTGTGTATATATAAATATGTGTATATTTGTGTGTGTGTGTGTATATATATCTGTGTGTGTGTGTATATATATATCCAAATATATATATATATCCATATATATATATATATCCAAATATATATATATATATATACACAAATAAATATATATATACACACACACACACACACATACACACACACACACATATATATATATACACACACACACACACATATATATATATATACACACACACATATATATATATACACACACACAAATATACATACATATATATATATTTATATACACACACACACACACACATATTTAGTCTAATATTTGATTTGGCTTTAACAGGGATAAAACAGGAGGCTAAAGTAATATCACCCACCGCCATTCAATGTACAAGAGGCAGGGCAAATGTATTCATATTGCTACCTCTGTTGCTGTCATATATATATATATATCCACAGTGTCATGGGCTGCAAGCCAAGGTGAATGACAGCAACACTTTGTACCATCATGTACCAACATCCCAATGTCTAAATCCTTTTTTAATACCTTTTCCCGGAACACTTTTGCACCTTTCAAGCGCTTTCCAAAGAAGCATTCCTTGTGCGATACGAAAGAACTAACATCACAAACACACCCAAGGGGATTATCTTGTAATGGTTCATAACACATGGCAGCTGCTTATCACAACAAACAAAGAATGCACTAATATTCTTCATTGTGAGATACTGAAAGTTTGGTTCAACTGGAATAACAACTTCACACAATTTCTCTGCAACATAGAACACCATGTAGAAGAACTGTAGGAAATTAGAGGCACAAGAGATTGCAAATGCTGGAATCTTGTGCAAAAATACAAAACTGTTTCAGGAACTTAACGGGTCAGGGGGTTTTCTCCGGGTGCTCCGGTTTCCTCTCCCACTCCAAAGATGCGCAGGTTCATAGTTTAATTGGCTTTGGTAAAATTGTAAATTAAGGATAAGGGGGGGAAATCTTTTAGGACCGAGATGAGAAAACATTTTTTCACACAGAGAGTGGTGAATCTCTGGAATTCTCTGCCACAGAAGGTAGTTGAGGCCAGTTCATTGGCTATATTTAAGAGGGAGTTAGATGTGGCCTTGTGGCTAAAGGGATCAGGGGGTATGGAGAGAAGGCAGGTACAGGATACTGAGTTGGATGATCAGCCATGATCATATTGAATGGCGGTGCAGGCTCGAAGGGCCGAATGCCTACTGCACCTATTTTCTATGTTTCTATGTGCCTAGTGTGTAGGATAGTGTTAGTGTGCAGGGTGACTGCCAGTCGGCGCAGACTTGGTGGAATGTGGGGAAGGTTCCCGGCCCGAAACATCGCCTATCCATTTTCTCCAGAGATGCTGTCTGATCCGCCGAGTTACTCCAGCATTTTGTGTCTATCTTTGCTTAAACAAGACTTGGTTTCATTGTGTTGTATGAATCTTAGGGCATGTTAGCTTGCAAAATGATCACGATGGAAAAAATGCAACTCTCCACCATATGTGGACATATCTTTACATAACACATGCTAACCACACCTGCCACTGCAGACAGAATATACAATATCTCTTACCCATCAGAACTAAGTGTATTTCCTGCACCAACACTCTGATGAATATGTGTTAGTTCAGCACCGTTGAACTAATTTAAGCTCATAGTTATCTTGGTGTTGAAATAACATTTAAAAAAGCCTTTGATTTTTCTCTTTGTTATAAACAATTTGTTGTCATGTTTGATTATATGCAAACCATGAGGCTGGGAAGCTATTTACTGATGAAAATGAGAAAACAGATATACTGGACACACCCAGCATGTTAGTTAATATCTTCACTGAAAATACCACAGATAAAAAATGCTGTTAAAACAAACAAGCACGTATAATAGTGCCTTTAGGTTTTAAACTTTAGAGATACAGCATGCTTTTTGGCCCACCGAGTCCGCATCAAACAGCAATCACTCCTTACACAAGCACCATCCTATACACAGGGGGAAATTTACAACTTTTACCGAATCTAATGAACCTACAAACCTGAACGTCTTTGGAGTGTGGGAAGAAACTGGAACACTCGGATAAAACCCACAAAGTCACGGAGAAAATGTGCAAACTCTGCAGAGACAGCACCTGTAGTCAGGATCAAACCTAAAGGCCAACGTACAAGATGCAGCGGGTAGTTAGGAGAGGACACAATGGAGGACACAAGGTGCTGGAGTAACTCAGCGAGTCAGGCAGCATCTCTAGAGAATATAGATACGTGACGTTTCGAGTCCAGCATCTGCAGTTCCTTGTTTCCCCAAGGGGTCACAGTTTAAGGCTAAGGGGGAAATCTTTTAGGACCGAGATGAGAAAAACATTTTTCACACAGAGAGTGGTGAATCTGTGGAATTCTCTGCCACAGAAGGTAGTTGAGGCCAGTTCATTGGCTATATTTAAGAGGGAGTTAGATGTGCCCTTGTGGCTAAATGTATCAGGGAGTATGGAGAGAAGGCAGGGATGGGATACTGAGTTGGATGATCAGCCATGATCATATTGAATGGCGGTGCAGGCTCGAAGGGCCAAATGGCCTAATCCTGCACCTATTTTCTATGTTTCTACTTGTTCTACTCTTCACCAACCGCCCTCCTTTCCTGGAGAGAAGGAATGGGTGACATTTCGGGTCGAGACACCTCTTCAGACTTCTCTCTAGCGATGCTGCCTGTCCCGCTGAGTTACTCCAGCATTTTGTGTCTACCTTCGATTTCAACCAGCATCTGCAGTTATTTCCTACACATACTCTCCTCCTCCTCTCCACCCATCTCTCCCTGGCTCATTCCCAACTTTTCCTCCACCACCCACACCCTTTGCGTTCTCTCCTCCCCGAAACTAGCCAAGGTTAGTGTGGTTTTGGGACGTGGGGAGTGTGAGCGCTGACAGTCATGCTGAGATCGACACTCCACCTGCACCTTTAAGAGCAGGGAGTTTGTTTTCTGCAGAGTCATTGTGGACCCAGGCGTCTCTCGCGATCTTTGCTCTGACTATAAGAAGGAGGAGACGGCGAGGCAGCGGGCATTGGCTGCTGGAGCGTTGCAGAGGGAGGATTTGTCGTGTGTTCGCCTCCCTGCAAGACCTACACCGCAAGGTTTGTGTCCTCGATCTGCCCAGCCGGTTTGGGTTGGGTTTTTTTGCATACAGTTAAAAAAAAAAGTCAATTTGCATAGCTATGTGTTTCATTTAACATCTGCAAAGTATGTAATGCATGTTTTTAAATGTTCTTGAACCCCCTGGCTGTTTTGCTGCATTGCATTCTCGTTCAAGTGGGGCCGGGACAAAGGGTATCACGTGTGGTGCAGATTTGTTTGCTGGTAATCCGGTCAAATGTGGAGCGTCTGCTTACACCATAAACCACTCGACTTCGAGAATTCACCCACTGCTCTCCCGGCCACAGATTTTTGCAACAACTAATCGTTCTATGTAACTTAATCAAATGAAACCGTCCTGGCTCGGTGAGGTCTCAACTCCCCATTCATCTTGCAACATTTAACTACATGTTGCTAAATTGTATCACCATTGTATACCTTAAAAATGAGATGAAAGCAGTTTTGGGCACGCGTTTTCCCCTTGGTTTATAACCCCATGAGCTACAGTGTATCATGTCGAGCCGAAACATCATGCATTCCATTAATACAGAGATGCTGCCTGACTCGCTGAGTTACTCCAGCTTTTTGTGGCTATCTTCGGTTCCTCCCATCGCGTGTATTATGTTGAGATTTGTTCTACGAAGTTTTAACACTTATTCAATGTGTGCTGTGCTGTCGAAATACGAGTTCAGTTAATGCATGTAAGAAATTTGGGTCTCCCCCAGTTAATTTGTAGCTCCTAATAGTTTTGGACTCGTTTCAAATTGGTTGAGTGGAGAAAGGAAATAACTTTTTTTGTGCTATTGTTGACAAACTGTTACAGTGGAGCTGCATTCTCGTAACATTAACACTAATCGGAGTTCTAGGCATATAGAAACACAAGATAGACACAAAACGTTGGAGTAACTCGACAAGTCAGACACCATCTCTGGAGAGAAGGAATAGGTAACGTTTCTGGTCGAGACCCTTCTTCAGACACAGAACTGCGGATATTGGCTAATGCTGTATACAAGGACACAGTGCTCGAGTAACTCAGCGGGACAGGCAGCATCTCTGGAGAGAAGGAATAGGTGACGTTTTGGGTCGATGTCTGAACTCAAAACGTCGCCCTTCTCTCCAGAAATGCTGCCTGTCTTGCTGAATGATTCCAGCATTCTGTGTCTATCTTTGGTGTAAACCAGCATCTAAAGTTCCTTCCTACATATAAAATGGAGATCATTAAATTAAACCTGGTCTGAAGAAGGGTCTCGAACTGAAACGTCACCTATTCCTTCGCTCCATAGATGCTGCCTCACCTGCTGAGTTTCTCCAGCATTTTTTTGCTACATTAAATTAAACCTGGTAACTGATTTTCCGAATCTCCAAGCCAAGTATGGTAACGGGTCACAATCTAGTGTTCCCGGCTCTATAAATATGTAAATCAACAATGCAAAACCAATCAATCCAATGCCTTTAAGACTGTAAATAGCCATTAACCTCTTAGTGTGCATGCTGGACTGATTCTTCAGCAGTTACAACTGACGGGCAGGGAGTGTCTCTGCAAACCCTGATTGTCATTTAAAGACTACATATGCTAAACACATTTGTGTTGCTGCATATCTGTTTGTTGTGATCATTGCAAGTGATGCTGGTAGCATTCTGCATGTCCCATGGGCAAATGCACCAGTTATGTTTGGGTGTGCACACTTGCAAAACCAGTATTTGATGGGCCAAAATGCAGCAGTGGAGAAAAATAATGCAGTGTCTGCAGTTTCATGCATCTACTAGTATTTTGACTGCATTGATCTCAAACCCAGAGTTCGAACCCAAATTCTATAGTTGATCCAACTGCAATACAACAGTGCAAGAATGTGTAGGAAGGAACTGCCGATGTTGGTTTAAACTGAAGGTAGACACAAAAAGCCTGGAGTAACTCGGCAGGACGGGCAGCATCTCTGGCGAGAAGGAACAGGTGACTGAAGAAGGGTCTCGACTCGAAACGTCACCCATTCCTTCTCTCCAGAGATGCTGCCCATCTCGCTGAGTTACTACAGCTTTTTGTGTGTTATCTTTGGCAAATGAACACTATTAAATCGGTCCAGAAGAAAGTTGTGTCTTAAGGCCTCTAAGGTTAGCCCTTTTACAAAGTAGATCAGTGGTCCTTGCTCACAAAAGAGCAACTTGTTTTAAAGTAAACATCTATGCCAGTAGCATCAACATTAGTCAATGATCTGAAATTGGTATTAATATCTAGGGATGTTGTGTAATTCAACAAAAGGATACAAATGCTGGAGTATCTCAGCGGGTCAGGCTGCATCTCTGGAGAATGTGGATAAGCAATGTATCGGGACGAGGCATTTCTTCAGATGTGTGAAGAAGGCTTTCACCCTGAAACGTCACCTCCCCGGAGATGCTGCCTAACCCGCTGTGTTACTGCAGTACTTTGTGACCTTCACTGGTTAAACCAGCATCTGCAGTCCCTTGTGGGTGCAGTTCAACAGGATGGTTTTAATGTTGACCCTCCCTCTCCTTGCACAGCAACTCTTCAAGATGGCATCTGGAAATGCAAAAATTGGCCACCCTGCACCTGACTTCACAGCCAAGGCGGTGATGCCAAATGGAGAATTTGTGGACTTCACTCTGTCCAGCTACAAAGGTAAGGTAGTTAAATAATCTTCCCCCTTGCAGCTTGCTAGTCTGCTGTGCTGTGAGCACAGACTTTAATCCAGCCATAGCTATTAACAGAACTTTAATTCAATAAGCTGCCTGATGCTATCTGGAAAACTGGAGGCTGTGGGGAGGTGTGGTGTGGGTGTCGTAAATGGAGGAATAGATGCGGTAAACAGTCAGAACCTTTTCCCCTCCCCCCCCCCCCCCCCTCAGTATGGATATCTCAAAAACTAGAGGGCATGACTTTAAGGTGAGAGGGGCAACATTTAATGAAGATATGTGGGGTGTTTCTTTTTGGAGGGTGAAGTAATGACTGTAACCCAGTACCAAAGGTGCTGGAGACAGATGTGGTAGTGGCATTTAAGAGGCTTTGGGATAGGTGCATGGAAATACAAGGAATAGAGGGATTTGAATTGCGTGCAATCGGAGATTAGATTACCATAGCATCTTGTTTATAATGGGCATTGCTGGCCATGGTGCCTGGTCCTGTACTGTGCTGTTCTCCCCCCTCCCCCCTCCCAAAGGGATGCAATGTGTTCTGGTGGAACAGGTACAGGTTTTGTAGCATGGACGTGGGGCACTTAGCCCAATTCATCTGTGCTGCCCAATGTAGCTAACGCCCTGAGCTAGTCCCATTTGCCCATGTTTGACCTATATCCCTCCAAACCATTCATATCTATCCATGTACCTGTCCAAATATCTCTATGCATTGTAATTGTACCCACTCTACCATTTGCTGTGTGGTCCATATACCCTCCACTATCTGATGGGAGGGAGGGGGGAAGACCTGCTCCTTGCATCCCCTTCAAATCTTTCTACTTTCACCATTACAGATTCTTGATTAGTATGGGTGTCCGGGATTATGGGGAGAAGGCAGGAGAATGGGGTCAGGAGGGAGAGATAGATCAGCCATGATTGAATAGCAGAGTAAACTTGTTGGGCCGAATGGCCTAATTCTACTCCTATCCCTTATGACCTTAACCATGTCCCCTATTTTGGCCCCTGACCCTGCAAAACAGATCGGCGATCCATTTTGCATAAATCCGAAGGAGTATAATTACACTTTCTATAAGTTCAACCTTGACCATCAGTGGCGAACTGGGTCTAAATATATTGGTTGCCAGGAGACAAAGGGGGCTCGCCCACAACTACAATGCTATCACTTCATCAGGGGCCCACTTACCATGGGGCAAGCTGACACCCTGGCCAGTCCACCACTGTTGACCATCCTCTGCTCCAGGGAAAATGGTCCCAGTCTATATTGTCTCCTTGTAACTACAGCTCTCCACTCTCATCAATATCCCTGTGAAACTTTTCCATGTCTTGTGGCTAGAACTCTACACAATATTCCAGGTGCGACCATACCAATGTCTTGCACAGCATTACAGCGATGTCCCATCTCTTGTACTCCATGCCTTGTCCCTTTGGTGGCAAGCATCTCCACGCCTTCATTGCCTTGTTCACATTTTCAGGGATCCCCTCAATGCACAAGACCATACAGCTTTATTCTGCAACACTTGTCTGGGCTATTCGCAAATGCCCCACCCTGATATTAAGTTTACAAAACTCATCACTCACACTTGACAATGTTTTTTTCCTTTGCCTTTCTTGACCCAATTTCCCTGTTGACTTGAATCCTTGGACAACCTTCTTCACTGCCTCTATCACACCGCCACTTTGGTCAACTGCACACTTGCTCTTCATCCCATCGAAATTCTCATCCACATGACGTAGGAATAACAGTGGCCCCAATGCTGATCCCTCTGGCCACAGGCTGCTGATCTGAAAAAACAAACCTCCACTACCATACTCTGTCCACCAAAACCAAGCACTTTTGTGCCTCCGTGGCGAGACTGTGTTAAAAGCCTCTAGGGAGATATCATCTACTGCTTTGTCAATCCTCTTCAAAAACTCAAATCGATGCATGTGCCTTGCTTTGCCCTGCACAGTCATGCTGACTTTGTTTAAGCAGCCTATTGAGAAACGTGCAGGACAGTGAGTCAACTATGACTAGTTTTGCTTGTATCTTTAAGAGAAGTGAAGCCTTCATTTTAAAGGAAGCTGTGGCAGGATGTCGGCCTATTTGTAGACACGCGTGCCATTCAAAGAAGGCTTGCTGGCACACCCAGCCTGCCTGCCATGCACACAGTTGCACTACCTTCATTCATTCTCTGCATGCTCCCCTCTACTCTTCACAAAGTGCTGGAGGTGCTCGGCAGGTCGCCAACATCATAGTGGGGAATGGACAGACAATGACGTTGTCTGGAATATTGCACACTGTCCTAGTCAGATGTGATTAGAGGAGGCATGGAAAAGATTCACAGTATGTTACTGAGACCAGAGGGCTCGAGTTACAAGGAGACTGTAAGCTGGGACCACTTTCCTTGGAGTGAGGGCGATGCATTTCAGAAAAAGGGTCTTGACCTGAAGCATTGACTATCTATCCTCCAATTCTGCCTGGTTGTGACGATGATGCTATTTATTGTCCTCACTAGGTACAGTGGAGATCTTTGGTTTTTCCATAGAAAGTATCAGTGTATCTTAAGTCCAATGACATGTTTTTTCTTGGACTTCAGTGACAACCCATTAGAGACAACCATGCGAATCTCGTCTGCTGAGTTGCACCCATTCCTTTCCCCCACTCAAGAATGGATAGCACAATGGCACAGCAGTAGAGTTGCTGCCTTACACTGCAAGAGAACCAGGTTCGATTCTGACTATGGGTACTATCCGTGCGGAGTTTGTACGCCCCCCCACCCACGTGGCCTCATGGGTTTTCTCTGAGTGCTTCGGTTTTCTCCCGCATTCCAAAGATGTGCAGGTTTGTAGGTTAATTGGCTTCTGTAAATTGTCCCTAATGGCTAGGATAGAACTAGTGTATTGGGTGATCATGGACTTGGTGGGCCGAAGGGCTTATTTCCACACTATCTCTAAACTAAGCTCCAGCATCTGCAGTTCCTTGTGTCCCTGGTACCCTCCCCCTCCCCACACCCCCAGATTCGGTTACTTGTGCAGATGTGGGTGGTGGTTTGTGCGAACTCCATTCTGAAGTCACCAGAGGTTGGGATAGTCTGAAGAAGGGTCTCGACCCGAAACGTTGCCTATTCCTCCGCTCCATAGATGCTGCCTCACCCGCTGAGTTTCTCCAGCATTGCCCTTAACTTGCGGATTTGCCTGCACACTAATCAATAACCAAAGCCAGATTGAGAAATGGTGTGTAATGTTAACTCTCTCTTTCTCTCTTCTGCAATCCAGGAAAGTATGTTGTGATTTTCTTCTATCCACTGGATTTCACCTTCGTCTGCCCGACGGAGATCATTGCATTTAGTGACCGGGCGGATGAGTTCCGCAAGATTAACTGCGAAGTTATTGGTGCCTCAACAGACTCTCACTTCAGTCACTTAGCCTGGTGAGTCTTGGTCTGCTTTGATGCTGTGTTCGAGTATAAGCTTGAACTTGGGGCTAGCCTTTTGACTCGTTAAACACTGAACGCAATGGTTTGGGTGAAAGGCTGGAAATCGGTAAACCAATTCACTACTTGTTTATTTGTTCAGATTAGAGACACCGCGCTGACCTCTGCTGTCAGTGGAGTTTGCACATTCTTCCTGTGACTGTTTCTGCCCTGGTTGGTAGATTAATGGATCCTTAATTTGTCCCCAGTTGCATTGAGATGCAAAATCAGCAGTTTTCCGGCAATTGATGGGAATATGGAGGCGATAAACCGAGTTGGGATAGGATCGTGCAAGAATGGGGACTCAAAGGTCAGAGTGGACCCTATGCAACATGCTGAAGAAGGGTCACGACCTGAAAGGGAAGGGAGGGGGGGCAAGGTGGTGCAGTGGTAAAGTTGCTGCCTTGCAGTGCCAGGGACCCAGGTTTGATCTTGACTAGGGGTGCTGTCTGTGCGGAGTTTGTACGTCCTCCCTGTGACCATGGGGTTTCTCTGGTTTTGTCCCACCCTGCAAAGACATGTGTGGGTGTGTAGGTTAATTTGGCTCCAGTTTAAAAACTGCAAATTGTCACTGATGTGTAGGATGGTGCTAGTGTGTGGGATTGTTGGTCGGCACAGACTCGGTGGGTCAAAGGGCCTGTTTCCATGCTATGATCTGTATAACATAGAAACATAGAAAATAGGTGCAGGCTGCTCCTTCTTCAGGTTGTGGCCCTTCATGTCTGTAACCTGTAACATATACCATGCAAAATGAAAATTATTCTTAATGTGAGCAAATAGTCTTTTCATTCTAGGAAGCTTGCTGGGCAAAAAAAATGCAGTCGGTCTTTCAGCGTGTAAAAGGGCCCTTCGGCCCGACTTGCCCACACTGGTCAACATGTCCCTTCTACATTAGTCCTGCCTGCCTACGTTTAGCCTAAACCTGTCCTCTCCATGTACCTGTCTAAATGTTTCTTAAACATTGCGATAGTCCCTACCTCGACTGCCTTCTCTGGCAGCGCGTTTCGATACACCCACCACTAGCAATGTTACAAAATTTTGAGATGTAAAAAATCAAGTCTGCAATTTATCCCATCAGATAAAGCATAACAATAAGTTTAATTTGACACCTAATTCACTTTCATATCTCAAGTAATAAAAAAGTTATGGCCATTTTCATACTCGGAAATTAGCATCTTGTTCCCTATTGATTTTCTATGGACATAACAAAAAGCTGTGATCGTGGACAGTCAAAAGCCCATAACCTTCTTAAAAATTAAGAGAACTGAATGAAATTTTCAGTTATCATAGATTGAACCGTTCTAAACAAATATAAAATAATCTTACTTGGATGACCTGAAATTAAAGCATATAATTAGTTAGTTACCCAATTGCAGCTAATTTCAAACTTCAATTACTAGATCTAAAACTAAAGTTCACATTGCGCTGGATTTGTGCCCTGTGCCCATCAGGAAATACTGCGGGATATAATGAGCCCCCACTGTGCTGAACTACTCAGGCTATAGTGGCCCTTATGTCTGTAATATACAAGCCCCATTTAATGTAAAAATAAGGTATATACCTTAATGTGAGCTTTATAAAACCCTGGGGTCTGCGAGAGGTTGCGAAGTTTAGAGAGGGGTTTTTAAACTACTAAAAAAATGCAGTCGGCCTTAAAACTAATATTACCTTTGCGACGGGGACTTGCCCACACTGACCACCAATTGTCCGTTTCGATTTACTAGGCTGAACATTTTCGATTAGCCTACAGCCTGTAGTAAAAATGTACCTGTCTAAACCCGCCCCCTCTAAAAACAGCGCCAGATAGTCCCTACCTCGGGCTGCCTTCAGCCACGATTCAGGTAGGTTTTGTAACATACCTACCACCACCCTTTGTGTAAACTTGTTCCTTATAAATCTCCCAACCCCACCCTCGCCATAAACCCATGTCTTCTGTTTCTTGATTCCCCTATTCTGGGCAAGTCCTCGTGGCTTTTGCACATCTCTAGCCTGGATATTCGTGCTTTTTCAAAGTTCTTGTCTCCATGTGTTTTCAGGATCAACACACCTCGAAAACAGGGTGGCATTGGCCACATGAAGATTCCACTGGTGGCCGACCTGACACATTCCATCTCCAAAGACTATGGCATTCTAAAAGAAGATGAAGGCATTTCATACAGGTCAGTGTAAAGCGAATCTTGGGTCGGGTCCCGGTCCTTCCCAATGCTTCTGTGATACTTTATTGCCACATTTACCAACGTACAGTGAAAAGCTTTGCATTCATATGCGATAGGAGCAGAATTAGGCCATTCAGCCCATCAAGTCTACTCTGCCATTCAATCATAGCTGATCTATCTCTCCCTCTTAACCCCATTCTCCTGCCTTCTCCCCATAACACCAACACCTGTATTAATCAAGAATCTATCTATCTCTGAAGTTAAAAAAATATCTATTGACTTGGCCTCCATAGCCTTCTGTGGCAAAGAATTCCACGGATTCACCACCCTCTGATGAAAGAAATTCATCCTCATCTCCTTCGTAAAAGAACACCCTTTAATTCTGATGCTATGACCTCTGGTGCTACACTCTCCCACCAGTGGAAACATCCTCTCCACATCCGCTCTATCCATGCATTGCATACAACCTGGTAAATTCAGTCAGCCTTTGTGTTTGGCATGTGGGAGGGAACAGCCTGTACCAGCCAAGCATCCACTTGCATTATGTGGAGGAAGGAACTGCAGATGTGTAAGGAAGAAATGCAGATGCTGTTTTAAATTGAAGAGGGGTCTCGACCCGAAACATCGCCCATTCCTTCTATCCACAGTTGCTGCCTGTCCCACTGAGTTACTCCAGCATTTTAAGTCTATCAAGAAATGCTGGGTTACACCAAAGATAGACACAAAAATCTGGAGTAACTCAGCGTGCCAGGCAGCATCTCTGGAGAGGAGGAATGGGTGATGTTTTGGGTCGAGATCCTTCTTCAGCCAGATGTGTCGACTTGTTTTCATTCCACAATGTATTTTGATCCCCTGAATCCAGTGGACTATTAACTCTTGATTCTTTTGCATTGAAGAGGTCTCTTCATTATTGATGAGAAAGGAATCCTGCGGCAGATCACCATCAATGACCTTCCAGTGGGTCGATCTGTGGACGAGACCATAAGGCTGGTGCAAGCCTTCCAATTCACGGACAAACACGGAGAAGGTAACGAGAGGCAGTGGTGCGATTAATTAATGTCCTGACCTGTGGCAACCAGACATTGCAAAAATTTGCCCATGCATTTATCAAGCTGGTAAAATGTTGTGGTTTTCATGGCCGGATGCAGTTTATATTCCATTAACTTATGGGTAATATTAGTTGCCAGTGGCATAGCAGTAGAGTTGCAGCCTCCCAGCACCAGAGACCCAGGTTCGATCCTGACTACGGGTGCTATCTATACCGAGTTTGTACATTCTCCTCATAACCAAGGAATTTCCTCCGAGATCTTCAGTTTCCTCCCACACTCCAAAGATGTACAGGTTTGTAGGTTAATTGGCTTGGTGTAAATGTAAATTGTCCCTAGTGTGTGTGTAGGATGGTGTTAATGTGTGGGAATCGCTGGTCGGTGCAGACTCTGGGCTGCACTGTATATCTAAACTAAAAATTAGGGGGATTGTTTAATCAAAGAATTGTAGAACAATAGTATGGGTACCACAGATAATTCTCATCTGAATTGCAGAAATATCTGCTTGTAGTTATCAAGAACAGTGGCCTATGTAACCTGGGAACTGCCCTTATTTGCTAATATTTGCTTCAGATTTGGTCTGACTTGTAAGTACGCTTCAGTGCCAACCCTTCCTCTCTAGTACATGCTGTTCACAAGCTCGTTTCTCAGCCAGCATTGTACCTTGACCCCACTTCAGCCTATTTGGGCACTTTGATTAGATTGCTCTTGTGCCTCCAAGTTCATATAAATACATATTATTCCAAGATAGCGATCCCCAAGACTCGACAGTTCCTTGGATCTAGATGACCACCAACGTGCTGATGTCAGATGTTATGGGGAGAAGGCAGGAGAATGGGGTTAGGAGGGAGAGATAGATCAGCCATGATTGAATGGCGGAGTAGACTTGAAGGGCTGAATGGCCTCTTATTCCTCAAGACCTTGTAACCAAAGGACATAGAAACATAGAAATTAGGTGCAGGAGTAGGCCATTCGGCCCTTCGAGCCTGCACCGCCATTTAATATGATCATGGCTGATCATCCAACTCAGTATCCCGTACCTGCCTTTTCTCCATACCCTCTGATCCCCTTGGCCATAAGGGCCACATCTAACTCCCTCTTAAATATAGTCAATGAACTGGCCTCAACTACCCGCTGTGGCAGAGAGTTCCAGAGATTCACCACTCTCTGTGTGAAAAAAGTTCTCCTCATCTCGGTTTTAAAGGATTTCCCCCTTATCCTTAAGCTGTGACCCCTTGTCCTGGACTTCCCCAACATCGGAAACAATCTTCCTGCATCTAGCCTGTCCAACCCCTTAAGACAATGTGCTATTGTGGAGAGTGGGTGGTGGGAGGAGTGATGCAAAGTGCTGGAGAAGCTCAGCAGATCAGGCAGCATCTCTGGAGAACATGGATGGGTGATAATTTGGGTCGGGATTCTTCACCCAGTTGGTGGGAGAGGAAGAGGGAGAAATCTGGAAGGGGGATGGACAAAGGCTGGCAAGTGATGGGTGGATACAGGTGAGGTTTTTTTTGTGTGTGGGTGGTTAGACACAGGTCGGAGATGTTAAGGTGATGAAATCTCAACCTTTGGTTAATTGGGGACTGCCACTGTCTTGAATCTTGCCCTTCACCTGAGCAGTTCATTGTGTGCATATATTCTAGTGTTATTAAACTAACGTCCACATTCTCTCCCAGTTTGCCCGGCAGGCTGGAAACCCGGCAGTGACACCATCAAGCCTGATGTGCACGACAGCAAGAAATTCTTTGAGAAACAGAACTAGTCTTCGTCACTTGGGACCAGATCTGAGCACTGAATGTTGTATTTTTGTTAATGTGAAAAAGGAAAAAATATCTCCCAGGATCAATTTGGTGTTTGTCCAGGAACACTTGTAAATGTTTTGTACTGCACCAGAATAAAACGCAATTGAAAGAGATGATATGTCTGCGTGCGGTGTTACTTTCAAGACATGAGTTATTGGCATGGACTGGAATTCACTGCCCAGAGGGTGGAATTGCCTTGTGAGATTAATTTTGTCTCCATTGAAGGGCAATCCCATTAACTTGCACTATCTTGCATTGCCATGAAGTATGATCACAAAATGTGCAGAAGAGATTTATGAGAATATAGAGTGGCACAGTGATAGAGTTGCTGCCTTACAGTGCCAGAGACCCTGATTACAGGTGGCATCTGTATGGAGTTTGTACATTCTCCCCGTCATGTATGTGGGTTTTCTCAGAGTGCTTCGGTTTCCTCCCACGCTCCAGAGATGTGTGTGTGTGTTTGTCATGTGTACAGAGGTACAGTGAAAACCTCTTTTGTATGCTATCCTGTCACCAAAACAACTAGTACATGATTGCAATCAAGCTGTGTACAAGATTGGCTGACTATCGTTCTGTTTTTTTTCCTGAGACTGATCCTGAAAGGGCAGAGTTTCCAACAGCACTTGGTAGTAACTCAGCGGGACAGGCAGCATCTTTGAATGGAAGAAATCGGTGATGTTTCAGGCCGAGATCCCTCTTCAGACGGCCAGGGGAGAGGGAGACAAAGATAAGGAAGTGTTAGGTGTGAAAATGAGACATCAAAGGGATGTCAAATGAGATCAAATAAAATGTAGATTAGAACGTTGTTAGCTAGGAGAAGGTGACAATGAAGCATGCAGAGATAAAATGTAATAATGGGGCCAGCCAGACTGGTTGGGAAAACTAGAGAGGGTGGGGATGAAGAGGGGGACAGCCATGGTTACTTGAAGTTAGGAGCAGAACGGTCAGTGTGGAAATGGGAGGGCGAGTTAAAGTGTTTAGCAACAAGGAGATCAGGTAGGTTTAGACTGACTGAGCAGAGGTGTTTAGCAAAACAATCGTCCAGTCCGAGCTTGGGGACGAAGAAGGGTCTCTACCCGAAATGTCGCCCGTTCCTTCGATCCAGAGATGCTGCCTGTCCTGCTGAGTTTCTCCAACTTTTTGTGTCTTAACTTTGATGTAAGTTCAGTTCCTTCCTAAGCACTTGGTAGTGACCAGATGATGGGTTTTATAGGCACTCTTACACTGTAACATTAAGTTTGAGAGTTGTACAAATGTACACCAGTTCCCCATAATGAATGTTGATGGTTCACTTGTGAAACATTGTCCCATGCTGCAACCATTTGTCAAGGTTTATCAACATTGCACGCAACTTTTTTTTGCAATAACTATCTTCCTGAATTGATGTTCCTAGTTTCGGTAAGCTCATAAATTCAAGTCATAGGAGCAGAAACAGGCCTTCGACTCATCAAGCCTTTTCTGCCATTTAATCCTGGCTGATCTATACTTCCCTCTCAACCCCATTCTCCTGCCCTCTCCCCATAACCCCCGGGACCTGTTCTCATCAAGAATCTGTCCATCCCTGCTTTAAAAATGCAGAATGTCGTGGCCTCCACAGCCATCGGTGGCAATGAATTCCACAGATTCACCACCCTCTAAAATTCCTCCTCGTCTTTCAAAAGGTGTGTCCTTTATTCTGTGGCAGTGCCTTCTAGTCCTAGACTCTCCCACTGCTAATATCTAAGTTAATTGGGGAAGAGCAGTAATTCTTCCTCCAACGTGACAAAGCTTTTTTTTTTTTTGCTGTTTTGTTCTGTGGTCTCCCAATTTTAATTCCTCATGGTTAACTGGGTGCAGCTTCCCCTCTGCTCCCTTTGGGTCAAACCTACTTTCCCTCTTCATCAATAAGGGCTTACTAGAGCTAAAGATAATATTCTCCATGCAAATGTGCTTGGTCTGAGGCATTAGCTGAAGAAAATCTTGATATTACTGAAGATGGACACAAAATGCTAGAGTAACTCAGCAGGTCAGGCAGCATCAACAGAGTAAAGGAATAGATGATGTTTTGGGTCGAGACCCTTCTTCAGACCCGATATTGATCATCTCCCATTGCTCTGTCCAAATCTGGAGTCCACGCAGTAAAGAGCATTGAGAAAGAGTGCTTAAGAAGGAACTGCAGATGCTGGAAAATCGAAGGTAGGCAAAAGTGCAGGAGCAACTCAGCGGGTGCAGCAGCATCTATGGTGGAAAGGAAATAGGCAACGTTTTGGCCCGTGTTGCTTTGGGTTGAAACCTTTCTTCAGACTGGGTCTTGTCCCGAACTCAGGCACGATTTCTGTGATCAGCCACGACCACATTGAATGGTGGTGCTGGCTCAAAGGGCCGAATGGCCTACTCGTGCACCTATTGTCTATTGAAACGTCATCCATTCCTTCTCTCCAGTGATGCTGCCTGTCCCGCAGAGGTATTCCAGAATTTTGTATCTATCTTTGGTGTAAACCAGCATCTGTAGTCCCTTCCTACACAATGTAGTTGCTTGTTTCAAATGAAAGTTGCCTGAGAAATGCAAGTCGAGTCTGAGCACAGTAATTCAAGGCAGTTGTTGAATTTCAGCAGCAGCATTGGTCTTGCTATTCGTGGCAGATTGCTGCAACACTTTGCTGTGGCGAAGGATATTTCATCATGGTTCCCCATGCTTGTGGGATTTTGGGTGGAGTAGGTTATGTTTTCAAGTTTTGAAACTCCAGTATAGTAAAGTTGATCCACAAGGTCAAACATTATTTTATACACGACCCATCTTACTCCTGAATTGTGAACATGGCGCAGTGGTAGAATTGCAGCTTTGCGGCACCAGAGACCTGGGTTCGATCCCGACTACGGGTGCTGTCTGTACGGAGTTTGTACGTTCTCCCCAAATATGGTCATCTGAATATTGCTGTACCTTAACTATTACACATGACAATAAGCTGGCCTTGTCCTTGAAACCTCTTGGATAAAGGGAGCAAATCTGGGTGCAATATTCCAACTTGCCAACATCTGGAACATTGCACAGTGCTAACAAGAACTCCCTGTTGGTGAGATCCAACCTCATTGTATGAAGTGCATATATGTTCGTTACCTGAATTACTTCTTGACATGCCTTCTAACTTATGATGCGTGCACAAACACCAAGATCATAGTGAATGTCACTCCTCTTTACATTGGTAGTCAGTATCTCCCTCCCCGTTGGATTGCAACCTTGTCGTGGTCGGGGAGCTTGTGTGTCTCAGTGACCCCTAGAGCTATGCCAGCGGGAGATTTGTCTCCTGTTGGGGTCTCCCATGCTGGACAGGTCAAAGGGTAGAGGCAAGATGAAGAGCGATCCACTGGTCCTCTAGGTTGGAGGTTGAACACAGGGCTAACAATCCTGTCTCGTAAAACAAATATGTTACGGAAACAGCAACTGAAGGAATGAACACCTACTGGGCCTGATGGACTTCAAGGGCTATCGACAGATGCTAGGATTGATGTCACTGGCCTCTGTAAAGTGCCCCAAGTATGTAAAGTGGAATAACATAGAACTAGTGTGAATTGATGGTTAGCATAGGCTCGGTGGCCAGAAGGGCCTCTTCCATGATGTATCTCTAGATTATAGGAAATAAAGAGAGGGGGGGAATGAGGCTGATGTATTTCTCCCCTGAGAGGCCACATTGACCTTTTGTGTCAACCTAATAGTATAATGATAATGATATCACATAGTCACACATGTATCGCAGCTTGGTTCGGGAACGGCTCTAGCCAAGGCCGCAAGAAATTGCTGTAAATTGTGGACACAGCCCTGACCATCACACCAACCAACCTCCCTTCCATTGACTCCATCTACACCTCACGCTGCCTCGGCAAGGCCAGCAGCATAATCAAGAGGGAGCCAAACCCCGACCACTCCCTCTTCTCCCCTCTCCCATCAGGCAAAAGGTACAGAAGTGTGAAAACGCACACACCTCCAGATTCAGGGACAGTTTCTTCCCAGCTGTTATGAGGCAACTGAATCATCCTCCCACAACCAGAGAGCAGTGCTGAACTACCATCTACCTCATTGGTGACCCTCGGACTATCCTTGATCGGACTTTGCTGGCTTTACCTTGCACTAAACGTTATTCCCTTATCATGATCTATACACTGCAAATGGCTCGATTGTAACCATGTTTTGTCTTTCCGCTGACTGGTTAGCATGCAACAAAATCTTTTATCTGAGCCTCGGTACACGTGACAATAAACCAAACTGAAACTGAACTAGAAATTATGCCTCGGGGTTCACTGCTGTGCATTATGAAGGGAAATATATTTCAAGAGTGAAGAGAGAGAGAGAAGTGTTTTATTGTTATATGTCTTGAAACAGAGCAATAAAATTCTTGCTGGCAGCAGCAGAAGCAAAACAGGTTTGTAAACTCCGTACTAAATATTTTTTTAGGTGATTGCAGGAATATTGCTGGCTGACAACCAATTCAAACACAATGAACCTTCAAATAATTCTCTGCACATTACAAGGCCAGCCAAGAGTTGAGAGGTCTGATGGAGATTTGCATTTTAACAAAACCGAGTACTGACGGAACTCAACGGGTCAGTCAGCATCTGTGGAGGGCAAGGACAAACATTGTTTTGGGTTGAGATCCTTCTTTAGATCAAGCAATGTCATCGGTCATCGGTCCATTCATTCTACTGATGCTGCCTGATCCACTGAGTTCCTCCAGCACTTGATATTTTGCTCAAGATTCCAGCATCTGCAGTGCATGGAATCTTCAGAGATCTGCTTAGAAAATACGCAAGTAAGTAAGTAAGTTTATTGGCCAAATATTCACATACAAGGAATTTGCCTTGGTGCTCCGCCCACAAGTAACAACATGACATACAGTGACAGTTACTAATGACTCAGAAAACACTAAACATTAATAATAATAAAACATTAATGATAAAACACCATTGATCAAGCATGTGAACCAACAAAATACCAGAGCAAAGGGAGGCTACAGATTTTTGGCTGTTGAGTAGAGCAACTACTCGTGGATAAAAACTGTTTTTATGTCTGGCTGTGGCAGCTTTGACAGTCCGGAGTCGCCTTCCAGAGGGAAGTGATTCAAAGAGTTTGTGGCCAGGGTGAGGGAAATATCTAATATTTTTTCACACGCCATCTATGATAATACAGTTTATTTTATTTTTTATTTGTTTAGAGATAGCCCACCGAGTCGGTGCCAGTCAATGATCCCCGCATATTAACTCTATCCTACACACACTAGGAGAATCTCCGGAGAGAAGGAATGGGTAACGTTTTGGGTCGAGACCCTTTGTCCCAAAACATCACCCATTCCTTCTCTCCGGAGACGGTGCCTGCCTCGCTGAGTTACTCCAACTTTTTGTGACTATCTTCAGTGTAAAGCAGCATTGTAGTTCCTTCCTTCAATTTATTATTCACAATCTAGATTGCTCCATCTTTGGATCATCATTTACAGGAAATTGAGCAACTGAATTTCTTACACAAGAAGCTGCCTTGTTGGTAATGGCAGAGGGCTCATGAGACAACCTTAATCCACTTTTCCCTTTACAAATGCTGAGATAAGCTGTCATATTTCCTGGAATCTATGCCAATTAAAATTGATTAACTGGGCCAACGATATACTTAACCTCTCATTAGCTCGCCATCAATTAGTGACTGAAAATTATCCTCACGGAAGGTGGTTGGTGCAAGGTACAATGGTCAATGATCTGTTTAGACGATATCCCACAATGTGCCTCTTTCATATTTCATTAAAATACAAGATACAAGATACATTTAATTGTCCTTTGGACCCCTTGAGGTCCAAACGAAATGCCGTTTCTGCAACCATACATTACAAACACATAGACCCAAGACACAACATATTTTACATAAACATCCATCACATCGCTGTGATGGAAGGCCAAATAAACTTATCTCTCCACTGCACTCTCCCCTCCCCCCCCATGTCAGAGTCAAAGTCAAAGCCCCCGGCTGGCGATGGCGATTGTCCCGCGGCCATTAAAGCCACGCCGGGTGGTGCAAGGTCGCACACTGGGTCTTGGTGTTAGAGCCCCCGGCGTGCGCTCGCAGAGTCCCGCGGCCATTCCAAGCCGCGCGGGGCAGTGATGTAGGCCCCGCTCCAGGAGCTCTTCGACCCCGCAACTCGGGCGGGGGAAGTCGCTGTTGCGAGAGCCCTGAAAAGCGGTCTCCCTCCAGGAACCCGCGGGCTCCTGGTGCCGCCGTCCACAGACCTGCCGTTGGAGCCTCCGACTCTCCGGTAGCAGCAGCAGCAGCAGCAGCAGCAGCAGCGCTCCTCCACCGCTCCACCCGCTCCGGACTCGGCCAGCCCCGCGACGGCGACGGTGAGTCGTAGCACCAGAGTCCCCGGTCTCTTCCTGTTGTAGGCCGCTCCTCGTTGCGGCCCCAACGACAACGGAAACCCGACGAGAAAAGGTCGGGTCTCCCGTGCAGGGAGAGATTTAAAAGTTTTCCCCCCCCCTCCCACCCCCCCACACACACACCCCAACAAAAAAAAATAACAAAAACTACATAAAAACACAGACAGAAAAATAATAAAACGCGGACAGACTGCAGAGGCCGCTGCTGACCAGAGTCGCGCCGCCCACCGGAACCACTAGTTGACCACTGCTCCATCCATCACAGGTACTGACCTCCCCACCATCGAAGGGATCTATAAGAGGCCAATTTTCACCATTCTAGATATCGGGTTATAATAAAATGTGAATATCAAAATCCGATGCAGGGTCTCTGCCTGAAACGTCGTCTATCCATTCTCTCCACAGATGCTGCCTGACCAGCTGATTCTTCCAGCACTTTGTGTGTTGCTTATCATTCTATACTTTGATCAGCAGGTGGTGCAATTGCTCAGAAGTTATTAGTCCACAAAACTATTCCCCCTTCCCACCAGAGGGCAGTGAAGCAACGTTAAATATGTTGTGTTGGAAGGAATTGCAGATGCTGGTTTAAACCGAAGATAGACACAAAATGCTGGAGTAACTCAGCGGGCCAGTCAGCATCTCTGGAGAGAAGGAATGGGCAACATTTTGGGTCGAGACTCTTCTTCAGAGACTTCTTCGTCAGGGGAAAGGGAGATACATAGATAAGGAAGTGTAAGGTGTGAAAACAGGACAAAGGGGATGGGTGGGGATCAAGGAAAATGTAGGATAGATCATAGTTAGCTGGGAGAAGGTCACAGCAAAGCAAACAGAGATAAAATGTACTCGGAGACAGTCAGACTGGTCGGGGAACTGCGATGGAGAGAGTGGGTAAGCAGGGTTACTTGAAGTTAGAGAAGTCAATGTTCATACCACTAGGGTGTAAGCTGGCCAAGTGAAATATGAGGAGCTGTTCCTCCAATTTGCATTGGGCCTCACTCTGACAATGGAGGAGGCCCAGGACAGAAAGCCCAGTGTGGGAATGGGCGGGGAAACATGTTGTAGTGGAATCACAGCAAAACTCCAATAATCCATTATGCAGCTATCAGAAGGATATTAATGACCAGTTAGGATTTTTCCAACAAGGAAGTATTTTAACCTTATTGTTAATTTCAGATTCATGGTTTTTGTTCAACCAAAGTTAAAGGGCAGGATGTTAACACAGCTGGTAGAGTTGCTGCCTCAAAGCGCCAAAGACACAGGTTCGATCCTGACTTCGGGTGCTGTCTGTGCGGAGTTTGCACACTCAACCTGGCAGGTTTGTAGGTTAATTGACTTCTGTAAATTGTGTAAGGAGTGGAAATGAGAGTGGGATAACCTAGAACTGATATCAACAGGTGATCGATGGTTGTTGTGGACTCGTTGGGTGGAAGGCACTGTTTCCATGCTGCAGCTTTAAACTAAAATAAAGGGTAAAATATAGAGCAAGGGTTAACACCAGGGGGTAAATCACACCTACCAAAAGGGTACATGTGTCGATTCTGGATGTGTACATATTTGTTCTCATTGACTGACTGTGTTTTGTTCTGGTATACCGGTATCTGTTCATCATTAGTTGGTCATAAATAAGTGGAATAATATTGTTATGTGCTATTAAAGTAGCCAGGGGGTAAACGGGATGGTAAAGGTTGGGAACCCCTGTTATAGAGGTATACATATTGATCGGACAGATGCTCATAGAAAACATAGAAACATAGAAATTAGGTGCAGGAGTAGGCCATTCGGCCCTTCGAGCCTGCACCGCCATTTAATATGATCATGGCTGATCATCCAACTCAGTATCCCGTACCTGCCTTCTCTCCATACCCCCTGATCCCCTTAGCCACAAGGGCCACATCTAACTCCCTCTTAAATATAGCCAATGAACTGGCCTCAACTACCCTCTGTGGCAGAGAGTTCCAGAGATTCACCACTCTCTGCGTGAAAAAAGTTCTCCTCATCTCGGTTTTAAAGGATTTCCCCCTTATCCTTAAGCTGTGACCCCTTGTCCTGGACTTCCCCAACATCGGGAACAATCTTCCTGCATCTAGCCTGTCCAACCCCTTAAGAATTTTGTAAGTTTCTATAAGATCCCCTCTCAATCTCCTAAACTCTAGAGAGTATAAACCAAGTCTATCCAGTCTTTCTTCATAAGACAGTCCTGACATCCCAGGAATCAGTCTGGTGAACCGTCTCTGCACTCCCTCTATGGCAATAATGTCCTTCCTCAGATTTGGAGACCAAAACTGCACGCAATACTCCAGGTGTGGTCTCACCAAGACCCTATACAAGAGTCTCTTGCCCAGAGTTGAGGAATTGAGAACCAGCGAATATAGGTCTAAGGTGAAGGGGGGGGGGGGGGGAAGATTTAATAGGAAGATGTGGGGTAACTTTTTCACACCAAGGGGCGGTAAGTGTATGGAATGATGCTGGAGGAAATATTTGAGGCAGGTACAATCACAACGTTTAAGAAACAGGAACATGGATAGGACAGGTTTAAAGGGATATGGGCCAAATGCAGGCAGGTGGGACTAGTGTAGGTGGGGCATGTTGGCCAGTGTGGGCAAGTTGGGCTGTAGGGCCTGTTTCCACACTGTATCACTCTATGACTCTACGACGGCCATAGCAGGATCTGATCGTGCCCTGGGATCATTAGTCCACGATCACTATCTCAGTAACAAAGTTCACTAATGATGATGCAGCAATCCTTAATCACTGATACTGCAGCGATTAGCAGAGATGTGTGTTCTAATTCTAGGTGGGTAGAGGGGGAATTGTGAATCTGCAAATCTTTTGCTCACAGACGAGGGTGCTATATATTAAGTTACAGCCATATAATTGCTGCATCAAGGGTGCATTAAAATATGATTTATGATGGAACTGTAATTCTGCAACATTCCTGCCATGCATTTTTTTTAACATTAGGAAGCAGGCATTTGAAGAAGAAATCTCCAGAAATCATAATGGGCGACACGGTGGCGCAGCGGTAGAGTTGCTGCTTTACAGCGCCAGAGACCGTGTGGGATTTCCCTGGGATCTCCAGTTTCCCCCAACACTCCAAAGATGTACAGGTCTGTAGGTTAATTGGCTTGGTGGATGTGTAAATTGTCCCTAGTGTGTGTAGGATCGTGTAAGTGTGTGGGGGTCGCTGGTTGGAACGGACTCGGTGGGCCGAAGGGCCTGTTTCCACCGCGCTGTATCTCTGAACTAAACTAAATGACAAAATGGTGCAAGTTTGTCATATGATCGATCTAAATGCCTTATTGGAAAAGGATGATGGGAAATTAAGTTAACTTAGAGAAGATAATGAAAACATCACTAGAAAATGATTTGTGCAGTAATTAGAATGGGCTGCAAAGTCCCTGGACTGCAAAAGTGCTGGAGGACCACAAGGGGTCAGACAACATCTGTGGAAAAATCAACAGATGACGTTTTGAATCGGGACCCTTCGTCAGAATGTCCTTCCATTCCCTCCACCGATGCTCCCTGTCCCGCTGAGTTCCTCCAGCATTTTATGTTTGTGCTCCAGATTCCGACATGTGCAGTTTAGACTTTACTTTAGAGAGACAGAATGGAAGCAGGGACTTCAGCCCACCGGGTCCACATCGACCAGCGATCACCCCATATACCAGCACTATCCTACACACTGGGGACAATTTACAATTTTACCCAAGCCAATTAACCTACAAACACGTATGTCTTTGGAGTGTGGGATGAAACCGGAGCACCCGGAGAAAACCCGTGTGGTCACAAGGAGAACGTACAAACTCAATACGGACAGCACCAGTCGTCTGGAACGAGCCCAGGTCTCAAGCAATGTAAAGGGCCTGTCCCACTTGGCTGTCATTTGCACGTAATTTACGCGACATCATTTACGTGTCGTGACACGGTGTGCATTACGCGCGCATGGTGCATGATGACATAGGCAGTGACGCATGGCCGCGCGCGGTGTCGCAGGGTTTTGTGATGTACAAAATCTTCGCTTGCCATCTGCGTGACGTGCAAATGCAGCCACTTGGGACAGGCCCTTAAGGCAGCAGCTCTATCGCTGTGCCACTGTGCCCAGTTTCTTCTGCCCACGTCTTAATTTGAACACTGGTAGTTATGTGTGGCAATTACAATATAGGGTCATTCACAGGATAAGCAAGATATGATAAGGGCAGGAATGCAGGTCCACAATGAAGGAGTCATTGTCTACAAGACGGGTGTGTAATTGCAAGACCCATGTAAATCAATAACTAATGATTACTATCCCCAATTAAGAAAATCAAGATTGTGATTTAATGTGCACCTGTAGAAGCCTTCTATAAATATTGCAAAACAAATACTTAGAAGCATTGTAAGGTGGGGGAAGCTGAAAAAAAAGGGGGGGGGGGGGGGGGGGGGGGGGGGGGGGGGGGGGGGGGCAAGACCCAGCAAGTGATAGGTGGGTACAGGTATGGGGAGGGAAAATGGATTGGCAGATTTGTGGAGTAAGTGAGAGGATAGAGGTGGACAGGAGATGGAAGGGTGGCAGATAAGGAGAGAAGATGTGTAGAATGTAAAGCCAGCAAGAGGGATATAGGTGGAAGGTGATGGGGGAAAACAAGGATGTATTTATACATATATACTTAGAGTCTGAAGAAGGGTCTCGACCAGAAATGTCGCCCATTCCTTCTCTCCAGAGATGCTGCCTGTCCCGCTGAGTTACTCCAGCATTTAGTGTCTATCTTATATATACACACAGCACATACACACACACACAACACACATACACACACACACAACACATACACACACACACACACACACACACACAACACACACACACACACACACACACACACACACAACACACACACACACATAACACATACACACACACAACACATACACACACACAACACATACACACACACACACATACACACAACATAACACATACACACACATAACACATACACACACACAACACATACACACACACACACACATACACACACACACACAACATATACACACATAACACATACACACACACAACACATACACACACACAGCACATACACACACACAACACATACGCACACACAACACATACACACACACACAACATATACACACAACATAACACATACACACACATAACACATACACACACACACACAACATATACACACAACATAACACATACACACACATAACACATACACACACACAACATCCAATACACACACATAAATAAACAAACAATAATAGTGCAGAAACACAAAACCATTGCCCCCCCAAGTCTTTGTAGTTCAGGGCTTATTGAAGGCTGTAGTGTTTAATAGCCCAATGGCTGTAGGGTAAAAGCTGTTCCTGAATTCAATAGGTTATTAAATAATCCTAGAGGGCTTAATAGGATTTGGTTGTGATATCCAAGGAATGTTATCATTAATATAATGTTATCACCTTGAGGAAAATCTGAAAGGGGTTTAACATTGACGGGGGGGAGGGGGGTGAATTAGATGCGGCAGAGACTTTGCAGAGAGACTGGTTAACATGGTCAAAGGGAGTTAGTTAGACACAGGGATGGGTATTAATATTGCACGATGGTGAATGTATTGGACTGATTAAGAAAGTGATGTTAATCGACTGTGTGTTTGCGTTGATGTCACAAGTCCTTCTGTCGGGGGAGGGGAGGGGAGGGGAGGGGAGGTGAGATGGAATCGATTAAATCAGTGAAACACCTCCCCCACAGTCACTTTGACGCACGCAAGGAAGAACACTGCAACCTTCACTTCAGACGCGCTGGCAGCGGGCTCGGACGTCACTGCAAACGCCAACCTGGGTTAAAGGCGCAGTGGGTGGAAAGGCTGCTGGAGGGGAGGGGGATGTACACACAGGCTGCCTGTCATCATGCCGCGCAAGTACCTGTGATCAATGTGACCTATGCTCCTTCCTTGCAATAACGCACCAAGCCTTCGGATGGTGGGCTGGCGGGGGTGTGGGAGAGAGGCTCGGTGCTACAACCTCACTACAGCACCAAATCTTCATATTCTCCAAATGTACACAACATCTCTGGAGATTAGGACTAATAGATGACGTTTCCGGTCGAGACCCTTCTTCAGACTATATTTTATTTATTTATTTAATTTATTTAATTCTCCCATCATTCATTTATCATTTAATTAATTAATTAATTAATCAATTCTCCCATCATTTAAAAATCCTCTCTAAATTACATGGATAGGACAGCCCGCCATCTGGAGGGCTAGGGACTAAATGCTGGCTGGTGGGACTAATGTAGGTGGGACTAGTTGGCCAGTGTGGGCAAGTTGGGCTGAAGGGCCTGTTTCCACACTGTATCACACTCTATGACTCCTCAAATCATTATCGATTACACTACAATGGCATTGATTCATTGGAGGGCTATGGACTAAATGCTGGCTGGTGGGACTAATGTAGGTGGGACTAGTGTAGCTGGGACATGTTGGCTGATGTGGGCAAGTTGGGCTGAAGGGCCTGTTTCCACACTGTATCACACTCTATGACTCCTCAAATCATTATCGATTACACTACAATGGCATTGATTCATTGGAGGGCTATGGACTAAATGCTGGCTGGTGGGACTAATGTAGGTGGGACTAGTGTAGCTGGGACATGTTTGCCGGTGTGGGCAAGTTGGACTGCAGGGCCTGTTTCCACACTGTATCACACTCTATGACTCCTCAAATCATTATCGATTACACTACAATGGCATTGATTCATTAGGATGGCACAGTGGTGCAGCTGGTAGAGTTGCTGCCTCACAGCGCCAGAGACCCAGGTTCGATCCTGACCTCGGGCGCTGTCTGCGTGTAGTTTGCACGTTCTCCCTGTGACGTGTGGGTTTCCTCCCGGGTGCTCCGGTTTCCTCCCACAACCCAAAGACATGCGGGCTTGTGGAGTAATTGCCCCTAATGTGTAGGGAGTGGATGTGTGAGTGGGATAACATAGAACTAATGTGAATGGGTGAATGACAGTCGGCATGGACTTGATGGGCCGAAGGGCCTGTTTCCATGTTGTATCTTTCAATCAATCAATCAATATATTGGTAAATCATAGACCGAAACAAAATGCTGGAGTAACTTGTTTAAGAAGGAACTGCAGATGCTGGAAAATCGAAGGTACACAAAAATGCTGGAGGAACTCAGCGGGTGCAACAGCATCTATGGAGTGAAAGAGATAGGCAACGTTTCGGGCCGAAACCCTTCTTCAGACGTTGGAGGAACTTAGTGGGCCAGGCAGCATCACTGAAGACAAAGAATGGGTGATGTTTTAATTCTTCCGTTAATCATAGTGGTCTTGGATACTGCATCTAAATGTGATTAGCCAATTTTTTTCAACTCTTTTCAAATAACGTATTACAGACACAAGGAATAGCAAATACTGTAATCTTGAGCAAAACACACAGTGCTGGACGAACTCAGCAGGTCTGGAAATAATTTCTACTATTGCTAATCACAGTTAGCGACCCATGTAGTATCCTTCCTAAGTATGACATGAACATCACTCTAAATGTCGCCAATCCATGTTCTCCAGTGATGCTGCCTGACCCGCTGAGTTAACCATATAACCATATAACAATTACAGCACGGAAACAGGCCATCTCGGCCCTACAAGTCCGTGCCGAACAAATTTTTTTCCCCTTAGTCCCACCTGCCTGCACTCATACCATAAGCCTCCATTCCCTTCTCATCCATATGCCTATCCAATTTATTTTTAAATGATACCAATGAACCTGCCTCCACCACTTCCACTGGGAGCTCATTCCACACTGCTACCACTCTCTGCGTAAAGAAGTTCCCCCTCATATTACCCCTAAACTTCTGTCCCTTAATTCTGAAGTCATGTCCTCTTGTTTGAATCTTCCCTATTCTCAAAGGGAAAAGCTTGTCCACATCAACTCTGTCCATCCCTCTCATCATTTTAAAGACCTCTATCAAGTCCCCCCTTAACCTTCTGCGCTCCAGAGAATAAAGACCTAACTTATTCAACCCATCTCTGTAACTTAGTTTTTGAAACCCAGGCAACATTCTAATAAATCTCCTCTGCACTCTCTCTATTTTGTTGACATCCTTCTATAATTGGGCGACCAAAATTGTACACCATACTCCAGATTTGGTCTCACCAATGCCTTGTACAATTTTAACATTACATCCCAGCTTCTATACTCAATGCTCTGATTTATAAAGGCTAGCATACCAAAAGCTTTCTTTACCACCCTATCTATATGAGATTCCACCTTCAAGGAACTATGCACGGTTATACCCAGATCCCTCTGTTCAACTGTATTCTTCAATTCCCTACCATTTACCATGTACGTCCTATTTTGATTTGTCCTGCCAAGGTGTAGCACCTCACATTTATCAGCATTAAACTCCATCTGCCATCTTTCAGCCCATTTTTCCAAATGGCCTAAATCACTCTGTAGACTTTGGAAATCCTCTTCATTATCCACAACACCCCCTATCTTGGTTACTCCAGCACTTTGTGTTCATTCATGATTCCAGCATCTGTAGTTCCTTGCATTTTCAGGTAGAAATATAGAAACATAACCATTAGCCCTAAGAGATACACCTAACTCTCTCTTGAATACATCCAGTGAATTGGCCTCCACTGCCTTCTGTGGCAGAGAATTCCACAGATTCACAACTCTCTGGCTGAAAACGTTTTTCCTCATCTCAGTCCAAAATGGCCTTCCCCTTATTCTTAGGTAGGATGAGGGCAGACCTCATTGAAACATAGAATAATGAAAGGCATAGTGTGGATGTGGAAAAGATGTTTCCACTGGTGGGAGAATCAAAGACCAGAGGTCACAGCCTCAGAATTACAGGGCGCTCTTTTAGAAAGGAAGTGAGGAGGAACTTCTTCAGTCAGAGGGTAGTTAATCTATGGAACTCATTGCCACAGAGGGCTGTGGAGGCCAAGTCAGTGGATATTTTTAAGGCAGAGATGTTCGGGTGTCAAGGGTTATGGGGATTATCAGGAAAATGGGATTAGGAGGCAGAGATCAGCCATGATTGAATGGCGGAGTAGACCCGATGGGCCGAATGGCCTAATTCTACTCCAATAACGTGAACTTTATGTACACTCATTAAGGTTAATTCCTGGATGCAGAATTCGGTTGCTTTAAAATCCCTGCTGACAAAGATAGTGCTAATGAATTTGCAAAGCAAGCAAGCAGCATTTAATGAACCAACACACAACCAGCACACAGAAATAAATCTCTCACTAGGTAAAAGAGCCGGGATTTTTATAACCACACATTTTTTTGCAGATAAAGTACATTGTCAGTGTTTAGCTTACAAACAAAATTACCAGGAAAGGAAGCCGAAACTATCAGACATCAACATTTTCGCAACAGTTTATTCCACAAGTTCAACACCCCTTTACAGATTGGTAGATCATCCCTGATACCCGATGATACTTTACTGTAAGGTAGCACATCTTCAGTAAGATATATCTATCATTCAAAACGATCTGGTGTCTGGCATGCAAGTCTTGGATTAGCGTGAAAGCTTTTGTTGCTTGTTGCTAACTTTCTCTCGATCTTTTATTCAAATGCAATGAAATGACTAATCAGGATTTTTTTAATCCCCTCTACCCAAGTCATCTTATATAGACTTGTAAAGGTGATCTTATTGAGGTGTATAGAATCATGAGAGGAATAGATCGGGTCTCTTGCCCAGAGTAGGCGAATCGAGGACCAGAGGACATAGGTTCATGGTGAAGGGGAAAAGATTTAATAGGAATTTGAGGGGTAACTTTTTCATACAATGGGCGGTGGGTGTATGGAACAAGCTGCCAGAGGAGGTAGTTGAGGCTGGGACTATCCCAACGTTTAAGAAACAGTCAGACAGGTACATGGATAGGACAGGTTTGGAGTGATATGGACCAAACGCGGGCAGGTGTGACTAGTGTAGCCGGGACATGTTGGCCGGTGTGGGCAAGTTGGGCCGAAGGGCCTGTTTCCACGCTGTATCACTCTATGACTCGAAGTCAAGTCAAATTGAGTTTATTATCAAATGCACAACTAGGGTGAGGTACAGGTAAACCAGCATCTGCAGTTCCTTCCTATACAATTAAAATGCTGCTTGGAACAGCATCACGGACTCAGAATAACAAGCCAAATCATCAACCATAGATGGAATTAAGGACCAATATATAATTGGCGCTATTACGAGTAAAAAGTTGCAATTTCTTTCATCCCTACCATTTTTTAAATTTGTGTACATTTTATATTTTATATCGCCATTTTTTATATTACCAATTATTCTTTTTATACATTTTATATGGACTATTAATAGCCGATATAGCGGCTCTGAACCGGCCCTGCTGAGTGCCCCCCATCCCACCTGGACTGTCTCCCTCAGATGGTCACGTCGCACAGTTTCTTTTTGTGACATCGGTTGGAAGCTGCATACCAAATCTCGTTGCACTGATGTGCTATGACAATAAAATATATTATTATTATTATTATTAATTTCCATATATCACAAGAGCGTGACTAATATCAATCAGTCCAAGTCTGATGAAGGGTTTAGTCTGGAGCAATATCAACCCCACAGTATTCTGACAGAGACGGGACCGTCACCAATGCCTGCAAGAATTTCAATCACCTTAACTCTTTTGAAAGTGTGCATCACCAGACTCAGGACCAGCTTCTTCCCCACTTATCAGACTTCTGAACGATCCCTCCATAAGCTAGGGTACTGTCCGATTCACCTCTACCTCGTTGAGGGCTTTGGACTTTGTAACTGTGTAGGAAGGAACTGCAGATGCTGGTTTAAACCAAAGATAGTCTGAAGAAGGGTCTCGACGTGAAATATCACCCATTCTGCCTTTCCAGAGATGCTGCCTGTCCCGCTGAGTTACTCCACCTTCTGGTGTCTATCTACGCAATCCATTGAACCAGTTAAGATTTACCACCTTGTTAATGCTTTATAAGTCTGCTTCAAAATATGAAGTGCTAACCATCAAGGGCCGAAGTAGGCATTGTCGATCTATCTTGATCAAAATAAATGAATACATTCAGAAGCCAGAATCGTTTGAAAAGCTGCCATTTCCTTGTGGATCTGTGAAGAATATACAAAGGAGGTCTGCATGCGCTCAGCTTTGTAAAGGGCCTGTCCCGCTTTCACAAGGTAATTCACGAATTCTCCCGAGTTTTCCCCTTGGTTCAAACTCGCAGAATGTTCGTAACGAGTCCGTAGAAGTTCGTAGATATATCGTAGCGGCTCGTTATGCCGGCTATAGGTACTCGGGGCATCAGGTAAGTCGGGACGTTTTTTCCAGCCCGATATAAAATGTCCACAAGTAACAAAATGGTCGGGATGAAAGAAATTGCAACTTTTTACTCGTAAAGCCCCCGTCCCACTGTACAAGGTAATTCATGAGTTCTCCCTAGTTCCCCTTGATTCAAACTCGGATCATGTCCCTAGCAGGCCGTGGGAGTTCGTGGACATCTCGTGGCTGCTCATAATGGTCAACTACGAGTAAAAAGTAACAATTTTTTTTCATCACAAGTATTTTTTTACCCGTGGAGATTTTTTACAAGGATGAAAAAACGTCACGAGTTTACCGGATTTCCCGAGTACCTACCGTTAGCATTACGAGCCGCTACGAAACATCTTACGGGCCCGCTACGGACATTCTCCGCGTTCGAGTCAGGGGAAAACTCGGGAGAACTCGTGAATTACCCCGTACAGTGGGACAGGGGCTTAAGGAGGGCATCAAATTAGTTGTGGAAATTCGTGGACATACTTGTAGGAGTTGGTGAACATGGTCGTGGAAGGTTGTAGGAGTTCGTAGATTACCACAATCTTGGGTTTTTTTTTTAGGTCCTTTAAACCCGGCAGAGATTTTGAATTAAGTTGTGAAAGTGGGACAGGCCCTTTATTAAACTCTATTTAAGAGATGCAGTCAGAAATTATGGTGATATTTGTGGTCAGAATCATCTAAAAACTGTAGGAGGACTGGTAAGAGAAATGAATGTTTTTATGAGTTGTTATATTTCATGGATTTATGAGTTACGCTACATTTTTTGGTACAGTTGTCCAATATCTTTATTTAAATACATCTTTTAAGCATAAATACATTAAAAATCTGTCTGAAGAAGGGTCCTGGCCCAAAACGTCGCCCATTCCTTCTCTCCAAAGATGCTGCCTGTCCCGCTGAGTTACTCCAGCTTTTTGTGTCTACCTTCGATTTAAACCAGCACCTGCAGTTCTTTCCTACACATAATAAATTAAACATTTTGTTTGGGGATGGTTGATGGTGGAGTCGGGTGGTGTTTTACCCAACTAATGGACTGGAGTTGTATTTGAGATTCACAGCTGCATAACCAGCTTCTAAATTTACCAGAACTTGGGTTAGTTTCTGGATTTGGGTCATTATTACTGCAAGGATAGATGTTGCATATCAGAGATGCAATCTGTTTTCGGTAAACCTCGCCAGTTCTCTTCAGTGTGAAAATAGCATTGTATAAACACTAAGCCCAACAACATTTGTAGAAACGAGGAAATGCAGATGCTGGTTTACCAAGAAATGACACAAAAGGCTGGAGGCAGCATCCTTGGAGAACATGAGTAGGTGACGTTTCGGGTCAGGACCTTTTTTCAGGTCCTCTACAGAACCCTGCTGTTGAAACATTTTGGCAATAAACTTGCCTATATCTTTCCTCAGATTTTAGTCACGGCTCAAGCCAGTCTTTGTATAGAGCCACAGATGTATACAGCATTGTAATAGGCCCTTCAGCCCATCTAGTCTGTGCTGACCATCAACATTGCTTTAAACCAACTCTCCTTCACTATCCCATCACTCCCCCAGTTTCTACCACTCATCCACACTTTTTTTTAATTTAATTTTATTTTTTTTTTAAATTTATTTTATTTTATTAGAAGTAAGCACAGTCATATGGCACCAAAGTGCCTAATATATATTTTCATAATACATTTTATGTACAACTTCATTTTTTTTTTGTTACATTGAAAAAAGATGAGAATAAGAAAAAGAAGTTAGATAGTAAAGGATAGAAAGATGTGAAATATATAGTGTGTGAAGAAAGAAAACGAGTAAATGAAGAAAGTTGAGAGAGAAAATAGTGAGAAGAAAAGGAGATCCTTATTTATAGTCTTGACCAACCCTCGTCCAGTCCTGAAACAGTTATTTTTTACAATTGTATTGCACCATATGATTCCAAAAAAAACTCATCCACACTTAAGGGGCAATTTGCGGTGCCCATTTTCTTTCGCCCATAAAGATGCTTTATAGGAATGCTCACACAAAAGCTGGAGTAACTCAGCGGGTCAGACAGCATTTCTGGAGAAAAAAAAATAGGTGATGTTTCGTGTCTAGACCCTTCTTCAGACTTTACAAGAATGCCAGACACAAAATGCTGGAAATACTCAGCAGCCTTGCTGCTGGCCTTGCCGAGGCTGCGTGAGGTATAAATGGAGTCAATAGATTGGTTTGTGTGATGGTCTGGGGCTGCGTCTACAATTCGCTGCAATTTCTTGCGGTCTTGGATAGAGCTGTTCCCAAGCCAAGCTGTGATGTATCCTGATAAAATGCTTTCTACAGTGCACCTGTAGATGTTTGTGAGAGTTGTAGGGATATGCCGACATACCAGCTACTCCTCATGGAAACTGCCTAAAGGCAGAGAGCTTTGGAAACACCTTTCCCTTTATTGAAAAGATTGGTGTCTGACAATAGACATGGGGCGTATAAAGTGTTAGCGTTTGTTTTAGATATACAGCATGGAAACAGGCCCATGTAGGAAGAAACTGCAGGTTGTTTACACTGAAGATAGACACAAAATGCTGGAGTAACTCAGCGGGTCAGGCAGCATCACTGGAGAAAAGGAATAGGTGATGTCTGAAGAAGGTGATGTCTGAAATATCACCTATTCCTTTTCTCTAGAGATGCTGCCTGAACCGCTGAGTTACTCAAGCATTTTGTGTCTATCTTCAATGGAAACGGGCCCTTTGGCCCACACCAAACATAGATCACCCCTGCACACTATTTCTATGTTACCCCACTTTCTCATCCATCCCGAACACACTATGGCCAATTTTACAGAGGTCAATTAACCCATAAGCCTTTGGGTTGTGAGAGGAAACCAGAGCACCCGGAGGAAACCCACACGGTCACAGGGAGAACGTGCAAACTCCACAGAGACAATTCCTGAGGTTAGCTCTACCAGCTGCCCCACTGTGTCTACGGTAGACAAAAATGCTGGAGAAACTCAGTGGGTGCGGCAGCATCTATGGAGCGAAGGAAATAGGCAACGTTTTGGGCCGAAACCCTTCCTCAGATCCTATGTCTAAGCATGGATACAGGATATATACACACTGATCAGTGTCATAGTCATGAAGAACTACATAAAGTACAAACTCCATTTCAATTCACAGAACTGGTAACTGGTAAAGGCATTGCCTTTACAGAAGAAAATTTTGGACTTATTATACATGTGTACAAACACGCAATAAAATGATCCAAATTAGCTCATCTCATCTCATGACCTCTGACATCATCATAACAGAAATTATGTCATGTCTCTTAAAGCTGCAACAACACTGAAATAGTCAAATCAAATACAGTCAAAACTGGAAATACACATTGAAGCTTCATCCAAAATTTCACTGATGTCAAGCTGTGTAATTCTATGTACTTCCTGTGTCTATTTCACTGCCAAGGCAAAAGGTATACAAGTATAAAACACACCCTTCAGATTTATTTCCTGAATAAAGTCTATTTTGAAATTGAAAAAAACTAAATATTATTGCCCTATCATGAATCTATACATTGTAATGGTTCGATTGTAATCATATATAGTCGTTCTGCTGACTGGATAGCATGCAACAAAAGCTTTTCACTGTATCTGTCTCCTATTTCACAAGGACAATGAAGTCTTGCATTATTTTTGTTCCTTATTCCTTATTCCTGTAAGATGACAGTTGTCCTATCCTGAACGTGGCTGTGTCCACGAAGTTTAATACCCTATTCAATATTTTAAACGTGGATTTGCATTGCAACCCTAGGTTCATCAAGCTGTTAGAACTGTGACGAGTTAGTCATAGGGCAAAGGGAGCGGTAACCATTTATCTGTGTTGGCCTGTGAAACGTTCACCAGGTCCTGCTGGGAAGATGGATGTTTTTGCAGTCAGACCTTTAAACAAAATGTTATTTTAGGGCCTAATTTCGTCTTTTCTTGAAAGCGTCGCTTTATAAAAATAGATCTATTTGCAAATTGGAGTTTTTTTTAATTCCTTCTCTACGCGCTTTGAACGCCAGTTTGGAAATTCCAGCTGCTCTGGATCAACACGTAGGCGGGGGTTCCCGGAAAACCAGCCGCTCCGACGTCACAATCATTCCGACATGCCCATATATGGACTTGGTTTCCGCAAGACGACGCGGAAAGCCCCGGTCACCCGCTTGACGTAAGCATTGGCACACCCTGTAACTACCAAACAAGTCTACAGCTTTTACACAATCTCAAGGTAGGGCAGGAAACGAATGTCAACCAGCCTTCACACGGTCATCACACTTTACCACATCAGACCAGAAGCACATGTCAGCATTAATTTCCATTTGTAAGGAAATATGTGTAAAAAAAAATCCGAAATAAATAATTGAAAATTCAATTGTTATTGAGTCTGAAGAAGGGTCTTGACCCCGAAACGTCACCCATTCCTTCTCTCTAGAGATGCTGTCTGAACTGCTGAGTTACTCCAGCATGTTGTGCCTATCTTCAGTTCAAACCAGCATCTGCACATTGAAAATTCAGATACGTATGAATGAATGTCAATTAAAATAAAATTCGAAGAAGGGTAGAGTCCATTTTCTCTAGATATGCTGCCTGACCCGCTGAGTGCTTTTTGCATACCTTTCATTGAATTGTTCTAATAACTTACGGTCTGGATCATCAGTGTGAAGAAGGGTCTCCACCCATTCCTTCTCTCCAGAGATGCTGTCTGGACCACTGGGTTACTCCAGCATTTTATGTCTTTGATAATAACCAGCATCTGCAGTTCCCTGGTAGACAAAAGTGCTGGAGAAACTCAGCGGGTAAGGCAGCATCTATGGAGTGAAGGAAATAGGCAACGTTTCGGGTCGAAACCCTTCTTCAGATTGTTCCCTGTTACATTAAACCGAAATGTAACATGTCAATGTTAAACAGATCATCTGAAGGAAAAGATTGACGTGTATTTATTTTAGTTTTGTGTGTGTTGTTTTACATTGTGTTAAGTGGCGGCACAGTGAAAAAACGAATCTTTTCATTGTGAAGGTCAAGAATGTTTAGCTTGGCAAGAATTGCTATGCTGTATCTATTACCGTTGTCAGTATTGGCAGGCAGTACCTCAACATTATTAGGAATTTATGCTTATAGGTTTCAGCAGAATATACTTGATGTGTGTGGGGCAAGGTTTTTAACAGAGGGTGGTGGGGACCTGGAGCGGTGGTGGAGGCAGATATGATAGTGGTGTTTAAGAGGTTTTTAGATAGACACATGCAGGGAAGGGAGGGGTATGCATCATGTGCAGACAGATAAGTTTATCTTGGCATCATGTTAAGCAGACATTGTGGATCGAAGGCCGTGTTCTTGTACTGTTCTGTTAATATATATGTTGAACACAATTTGGTTGTATCCATATGCACCTTCCCAGGACAGGCTTTTGTTTATAGGTTCTTCTATTACTGAACCCTGACCCTATATCCACAGTCCTTTTGCCATTTAATCTTTGAGGCGCACAAGAGTGGGAAAAAAACTGCTGGAGGAACTCAGAAGATTAGACAGCGTCCGCGGAGGGAAATGGACAAATGTTTTGAGTTAGGACTTTCAATGCATCCATACGTTCGTAGAGTCATAGAGTGATACAGCTTGGAAACAGGCCCTTCAGCCCAACTTGCCAGCCAACATGTCCCAGCTACATTAATCCCACCTGCCTGTGTTTGGCTCATATCCCTCCAAACCTGTCCTATCCATGTAATATTTCCTAACATAGAAACATAGAAACATAGAAATTAGGTGCAGGAGTAGGCCATTCGGCCCTTCGAGCCAGCACCGCCATTCAATATGATCATGGCTGATCATCCAACTCAGTATCTCGTACCTGCCTTCTCTCCATACCCCCTGATCCCCTTAGCCACAAGGGCCACATCTAACTCCCTCTTAAATATAGCCAATGAACTGTGGCCTCAACTACCCTCTGTGGCAGAGAGTTCCAGAGATTCACCACTCTCTGTAACATTCCATGATCAACCATGATCATATTGAATGGTGGTGCTGGCTCAAAGGGCCGAATGGCCTACTACTGCACCTGTTGTCTATTGTCCATTGTCTATTTCCAATAATCATACCTAACATTTACCATATCGGAGACCTTCTCAGATAATCTTCCCTCACTTTCACTTTTTTGTTATGCTTTACACATTTGCACTGTTTTTTTTCTGTTATAGTCAGCTGAGACATTCACTCTCTCTGTCTGCTGAAGCTTCCTGTCACATGAAGCCTTTTTGTGCTGTTGAGTCCTTTCATCGGCTTTCTCACAGCTGAAGTGTTTAGGCTTTGTGTCTTCTGAGAGGTACTGCAGTGGGCAGGCTCCCTTGTACCACAGCAGATTAGCAACCCGTAACTGAAGAAGGGTCTTGACCTGAAATGTCACCCATTCCTCCTATCCAGAGTTGCTGCCTGTCCCTCTGAGTTACTCCAGCATTTTGTGTAATATAACTACTTCTATATAACTACTATCTATCTTTGCTCTCTCAGAAGAAAACCTCATTCAATCGCAACCGGACATCATCATTTTTGTACTCAACTGATTGCAATGTACTTAGGGACTGAAAGACACAGCATGGATACAGGTCTTTGGCTTGCCGAGTCCATGCCGACTATCGATCTCCCGCTCACACTAGTTCTGTGTTATCCCATTTTCTCATCCACTCCCGACACACTAGGGGCAATTTCACAGAGGCCAATTAACCCACAAACCCGCATGTCTGTGGGATGTGGGATGAAACCAAAGCACTCGGAGGACACCCATGTGGTCACAGGGAGAACATGCAAACTCCACACTGACAGCACCCAAGGTCAGGATCGAGCTTAGATCTCTGTCACAGTGAGGCAGTGGTTCTACCAGCTGTGTTGCCCTAGTGCACTGGGGAAATCTTTATGTTATCAAATGATAAAGGATGTACCATATAATGTTTCTCATCTAGTGAGACCATATACCTTTGGTTGAAGTGCAGTGTGAATCTTGCTTTTTAATTCCACAATTTACCCTTTCGATGTACAATCAAGTCTCCATCTTGGAGGACACCGGATGTTTAGTGGCGGAGCATAGATTGACAGCGTTTCGGACAAGTAGGGATCGGGGCACCATGGTAATGACATGCATTCACAGGGCACACATTATAGTGCTTGTAGGTGTGTACAAGATCAAAGGGCCAAATGGCCAACCTTTGCTTCTGTGGCCTGTCACTAGTCTCTGTTTTTGTAAATGTAAGATCCAGAGCAAACAGTTTCAATGTGTTTAACTGGGTGATAATTATCACCTACATTCCTGACGTAGGAAAGAAGCATATGACTTGTGAGTAAATGTTATGTACAGATTCCTCAGTTTCTTACAAAATTATTAGTTTTGGGAACTCTGATCAGTCTTAGTCTTAGGAACTTAACAGCTTACATCCCAGTGGTATGAATATTGATTTCTCTAACTTCAAGTAACCCTTGCAACCCCTCTAACCTTGCGTTCCTCCCCCACCCTTAGCTTCAAAGTCGTCTTGTTGAGTCTCATTATCTGCAAGACATGTTCACCCAGCCCACAGCAAACAATGGCCCATTTCCTTTATCATCATTACTTTGTTTGCATATCTTTCGTTCATTTGCTCTACATCACCATCTATATCTCTCGTTTCCCATTCCCCTAACTCTCAGTGTGAAGAAGGGTCTCGACCCGAAACATCACCTATTCCTTTTCTCCAGAGATGCTGCCTGACCCGCTGAATTACTCCAGCTTTTTGTGTCTATCGTCAGTTTAAACCAGCGATCTGCAGTTCCTTCCTTAACATAATAACGCATTCTTGTGAAGTGTCATGACCAAAAGCATGTGTGATAATATAATTGAGCAAGTGTGCCGATACACTTTCCTTCCTGCCTCCCCCCAAGGTGGAGGTTCAACCACGGATCCAATTGCAAAGGTGCCTACAATGTTAATTACAAAACAGAAACTTAAACAGTAAGCATTCACTACTCAGTCAGGGGATCTAACCATCACAGCGAGACCTATCATGTCCTCCACAAGTACTTGGGAGATTCTTCGCCCTATTCTTGCTAGTGAGATGGAAGGCATTAGATTCAAAAGGAGAGCAGAATTCCCCACATTATCTGGTCAATGCATTTCCTTCTTTGCTAAAAATCTATTATCTGATTGATGTCCTTATTATCTGTGACTTTGCTCCTAGAAAACCAGCTTCTTCTTACAGCGGTGTTTACATTTAATACACCTTGCAATGTATGTCTCTGGACCCCAGATCATGAAATATCCCCCTGCCAATGAAATATCCCCCTGACAACACCAGAAGCAGGAATGTCCTCTCCTGGCATCAGATTCAAAGAGACGTGAGCTCAAATTATTCAATGTTTTCTGCAGGTAAAATAAACAGTGGTCTGACACCCTTCTTCAGGCGTCTGAAGAAGGGTTTCGGCCCGAAACGCCGCCTATTTTCTTCGCTCCATAGATGGTGCTGCACCCGCTGAGTTTCTCCAGCAATTTTGTGTACCTTCGATCTTCCAGCATCTGCAGTTCCTGCTTGAACACAGTGGTCTGGCACCTTTTGAGTTCAAGAGGGAACGGTGTCCAATACTGATACCTGTGGCATGGCAAGGCAATAGCTTTCTGAAACAGCTGCTGAAAGCCAGGAAAAAGACAAGACTACGATTCAGATCACTTTGACTGAACCTCTGTTTCAGGGCGAAGAGAGATACACAATGCTGGAGTAACTCAGACAGCAATACTACTAACTCAGGCACCACCTCTGGAGAGAAGGAATGGGTGACGTTTCGGGTCGAGAGCCTTCTTCAGACTGAGAGACACGAGAGATATGGAAGGGTAAGGTGTGAAAATGAGAGATCAAAGGGGATGAAATTCAAGGAGAATGGAGAATAGATCATTGTTAGCTCATGGAAGGTGACAACGAGGCATAGAAAGTAACATTTAATCAGGAGGATGGTCAAACTAGTCAGAGAACTGGGATGGGAGAGGGATGGAGAGAGAGGGAAAGCAAGGGTTACTTGAAGTTAGAGAAATCGCTGGGGTGTAAGCTGCCCAAGAGAAATATGAGGTGCTGTTTCTCCAATTTGCATTGGGCCTCACTCTGATAGTGGAGGAGATCCAGGACATAAAGATCAGTATGGGGATGGGAGGGGAAGTTAATGTGGGAGATCATGTAGGTTTAGGAGGACTGAATGGAGGTGTTCAGCGAAACAGTGTTTCAGGCCAATGAACACAGCTTCTATGGCTGGTGACGACACTATCAATGGATTTCAACCATGCAAAATAGACTTGTTTATTCTAGAAATCCTAAAAGAATCCAAAAACCCATCAAGACTCATCCTTCTGAAACTTTTACCTTTTTCAAAATGCCGTGAATTCAGCTGCAGGGTTTTACTTTGAAGATGAACCAAACATTTATCATTCTTTGTATAAGAAGAGACTGCAGATGCTGGTTTACACCGAAGATAGACACAGAATGCTGGAGTAACTCAGCGGGACATGCAGCATCTCTGGAGAGAAGGAATAGGTGACGTTTCGATCGAAACACTCTCAGTTACTACAACACTTAGCATCTCTCTCATTTATTTTTTATCAAAAATTTATTTTTGAGCGCAAAACTTTAATCGATCAGGTAGATAGTTTCATTCGAACCATTATCATAACCATTACACACTTCTCTCAGTCCTTTTGGCTTTTCTCACTCCTTTTGGTTGCATCTTCCTACAGAGGTAGACCTAATCATAGAATCATACAACATGTGAACAGGCACTTTAGCCCAACTTGCTCACACCGTCCCATCTACACTAATCTCACCTGCCTGCATTGGGCCCATAATCCCTCTAAACCTGTTCCATCCATGTACCTGTTCAATTGTTTCTTAAACTTTGCACTAGTCCCTGCCTCAACTACCTCCTCCTGCAGCTCGTTCCATACACCCACCACATTTTGTGTGAAATAGTTCAATCAATCAATAGGACAACATGCAAGATAGACACAAAATGCTGGAGTAACTCAGCGGGACAGGCAGCATCTCGGGAGAGAAGCAATGGGTGACATTTCGGGTCGAGGCCCTTCTTCAGACTGAGAGTCAGGAGCAAAGATCACTCTTTGGTCAGGAGTGGGGGGAGAAAACATTCCTCATGCAAATGCAGATTGCAATGTTGAGAAGGCTCCACAATGACACCAGAGAGGGGGGGGAAAGTGGACACTAGGATCAATTCTGATGGATTTGCTTCCAACCCCCAAGAGAGCTGGCGAGGATTCCGGGAAAGGAAGTCTCTGCATCCCAGCTGGATGTTATCCCGAATTTCCCTTGAGATTCTTAGTGAGCCCAGACAGGAACCAGCGACGGGTCGAAATCTTTGGATATGCCACCTCCCTTCCAACTCTTTCAAAGAAAGGATAATGAATCTTCCAACCTGCATAGTGCTACGTAGGATACCCTGAAAGGCCATTCAGCCCAACCGCTTCATGCTAGCATTTATGGTTTCAGGAGTCTATGTTAGTGTAGCTCCCATTCCCTTCTCCCTCACCCATTTGTCCAGTTTCTCCCAGGATATATTGATCATCCTCCCCTCAACCACATTCTCACCCATCTCTCCTTAAGTTTCTGCCGGACTCCCCCGTTGGATATCTTGGTGACCGCCTCCCCACACAAACAGGTGTACTCTCAGCATTCACTTTAACAAAGGCTGACATTACTTTAAGAGTCTCTGTCACTTCAGAATCCCCCCACCCCCCCAGTTTACGACACCTTTTACAACCTGAGACCGGGGTTAAGAAGGAGCTGTGATTTGAAGGCATCTATGGAAGGACCAGAAGTTTGTCAAACCCCCCACCCTCCCTTCCCCCCCCCCCCCCCCCCCCCTCCCCCCCCCCCTCCCCCCCCCCCCCCCCCCCCCCCGTCCCCGTCCCGTTCCCCAGACACCTTCTTTCTGACGCGGTTATATGTAATGTGAGAGAGAGGGCAGCGCCTCCAACTCCCCCCCCAATCTGTTCTCGGATATCACACTTGTGCCAACAACACCAGCTTTCTGCAGAAAGATGCACGAAATCAGATGGTTATCTCCACTCCCGAGAACTCAGGGGGAACAAATTCCACAACCAGTTAAGTATTGATAAAAAGGAAAAAAGACACAGTGCGTAATCGAGTTCACAGTACAAAGTATTTACTTAAATACAAGCAATACCACAGACATATCAAATAAAACACAACTTTTTAAACCCAGTTTGTTAAAAACTAAACCAGGAAGAAAAACAAACTCGAAAACGAGAGACAAAATAATAATTTACAATCGAACGGCGGTGCGACTCCGGTCGCGTTTTAATCCTATTATACCAAGTCCATGAAAGAGTCCCAATCTCTCCAGCGCGTCTCCGGCTTCCGCCGGCCAGTTCACCACACCCCCACTTGTCCAGTTCAGTGTTTTGTTTTGCAGTTGGAAGGATCAGTGCTTCAGAAAGGCATCTCGCTCTCCCTCTGCTCCTCGAAGCAGCTTCCAAAGAATCTTCCTCATTCCCTCGCTAGTTTTTTTGTGTTGGCTCCATTTTTTCCCTCATTCTTCCTGCCCCGTTTCACGCTCAGAAACCTTGTAGTTTTTGGTTAATTACAATCTGGCAGCCACTGCTGATGTGAGTCATGACTTTTTGTTTGAGCTGAGAGACTTGGTCCCGCAGGACGGTGGCGGTGGAGGCTAACCCAGCATTGTCCGATTTCAAATTCTTCACTTTGTCCTCAAGCCTGGATATTCTCTCCAGTTTCCTCTTGCGACACTTGGACGCGGCCACCCGGTTCCTCAGGCGCTTCCTCTCCGCCTTGATGCGCTCTTGGTTCTCCATGTCAATGGGAGAGAGCGGCGGGGTCTCGCCTCGGCTCTGTACCTCGGGCACTGTCTGAGGTTCTTCCTTAAGGGTCTGCAACCTCGGGTGACCCATGGGCACTGGAGCCAAGTTGTAGGCGATGGGTTGAGGTGGCAGGTAGCTGATGGTGGCCGTTGGGTAGCTGGTCCCGGCCGAGATAGCGTTGGAATTGTAGGCGGTGAGGTTGGTGTAGACCGGGGGCACCTCTGAGGGTCCCGTGGTCCCATAGCCATTGCTGGCGTTGCAGTTCATTCCAGGGCCGGAGATGGACACGTTAGGCGCGACATGGTTGATCTTGTGTAGTTCTTCCAGCGCCTTCACGAAGCCGTCCGCGAACCCTTCCTGTTCGTCCGTGATGTTCCTTGCACAGAAGTACTGACCAGGGGTGGGCGTGGTGGTTATCACGCCATTGCTCGATTGGATGATCAGACGCTCCAGCTCTGGAGAGGCGAGTTTGAGGAGACCCGAGTCGCCGCCGCTCAACAGCGCGTCCTCCGGGTTCCTCGGCTGGGCTTTCAAACACCGAGACTGCTCCACCAAGTTGAGATTCATGCCGGCCTTGAAATACTTGGAGCCGTACTCGTGGAGAGCGCCGTCTGGTGCCCCGTAACCCGTGAAGAATGAATCGTCGTGATAAAATGGTTGCTCCATCTTCGTAGACATAGAATTCACTTGTGGTGGGGGGAAGATAGAGAGGGCGAGAGGGAGAAAGAGTCCAGAGAGGGTTTTATTGCTGAACCGGGAGTCCGCCACTCGAGTTACAGCCGCGGCGAGACTGGGGTAGAAATGACAACGTCCCCTCACGAGTCCACACTAGCTTCGTAGCTTCTCCCTCGGTTCCCCGTTTCTGACCCGGGACGGCCGCAGCAACCGGGGCAAGATTGTCCGTTTAGGTTGCTGGTGTTGGGGGTTGAGCCTGTGTCTGTGACTCCTGGATTCGAGTGAACAGTCAGCCTCTCCCTCTCTCCTGTAACGCCTGTAGTACAATCCTGCAGGCTACTGTACTCGCTCACGCTGCCATGACTTCTTAAATAGGCGAGATGATGTCAGTGTCCCTGCCCACTTGATTGGTTTTGTGTGTGCGTGTGTGCTGTGTTATTTTCCCCCCTCTCTCTCTCTCCCTCTCAACATTAGAGGCCAGCAGTGAGCTTACAAAACTGGTTAACCCTCTTGTTACTGAACGTCGACGTTTGACAGCCACAGTAAGCTGAAGGAATGGGTGGCGTTTCAAATCGAGACCATTCTTCAGACAGCCGGGCTATAATCATTCCCCTTAACATCGGCTCCTATCATTGCTGTTTTTTTTAACAAAAATATCAAGTCAGACACGTGAATGAAGAAAAAGCCTCATATGGTTTTAATGTCTAAGAAGGAACTGCAGATGCTGGAAAATCGGTAGACAAACAGTGCTGGGAATTATTGTTTGATGAACGGTCCCGACCCGAAACGCTGCTATCCCCTTTCCTCCTAAGATGTTGCCTGACCCGCTGAGTCACTCCAGCACTTTGTGTCTATCTTCGGTATAGACCAGCATCTGCAGTTCCTTTCTACAACCGAACTGAGGGATGTTGTATTGTGTCATTTCGCGTTGCTAAGGGCCGGCGGCCAAGAACAACGCTGAACAGGATTTTGATAAAGGATTTTCTCAGCTGAAGAGCTCATGGATGGATTTTTTTTTAACAAGATTTTTATGCGATCAACTGAATTTAAATTCCCACAAAGTGCTGGAGTAATTCAGTGCGCCCGCTGAGTTACTCCAGCACTTTGTCTCTTTTTTGTGTGTGTGTGTAAACCGGCATCTGCAGTTCCTTATTTCCAGACTCTAAATTCCCAGTTATCCTGATGGGGATTTGAACACTAGGTTTACCGGTTTAGTGAAAACACAACAGATAGACTAGTCAATCCCATCTAACAGAGTCTAAATGACCAGCGGAAATAAAAGTGATCCTTGGTGTACGATTTTGCAATATTTGCGGGGGTTCTGGTTGCAGTGGTTGTAGTGTTCTTCAAACTGGTGTCGGGGAAGGCACAGGACGACTATACAGTTAATGACACACTCCTATAATCACACTCCTATATTGTAATACCGGAAACGTGGGAGTCAGTTGAGCATAGCAGGATCCCACCGTGACAATAGAAAAGTATCGGCTGTTACAGTGGGTCTCCTTACAGAACCTTGAATATTAGAGTCTAAAGGGCCTGTCCCACTTCCGCGACCTTTACAGGCGACTGCCGGCACACGTCATAGGCCGCCGAAATTTTCAAACATGTTGAAAATTCAGCGGTGACCAGAAAGACGCTAGGACTCTTTGGAGACCTCTCACGACCATAGGTCGTGGGAGGTCTCCTATGGTCTCCAAAGAGTCGTGGCGTCTTTCTGGTCACCGCTGAATCTGAATCTGTAAAGGTCGCGTAAGTGGGACAGGCCCTTTACAGCCCAACAGCGCAGAAAAAAAGGCCATTCGGCCCAGCTTATCCATGCTGACCAAGATACCCCATATAAAGCTAGTCCCATTTGCCCATATCTATCCGAACCTTTCCTATCCATGTGCCTGTCTGTGTCTTGTAAAAGCTGTTATAGCACCTGCCTCAACTACCTCCACTGGCAGCTGGTTCCATACGTCCACCACTCTGAGTGAAAAAGTTACCCCTCAGGTTCCTACTAAATCTTGCTCCCCTCCCCTTAAACCTATGCCCTCTGGTTCTTGATTCTCTCTCTACCCTAGGAAAAGGCTGTGCACTCACCCCTTCCTGCTCATCATTTTGTGCACCTCTATAGGACCCTCCCTCAGCCTCCTGCAATCCAAGGAATTATGTCCTAGCCTGCCCAACCTCTCCCTATAGCTCAGACCCACGAGTCCCGGTATCATCTTCGTAAATCTTCTCCAAAGTCTATGCATTGGCTAAGATGCTTTGTTCAGCTGCTGGGTTGTGTTGTATGTTGGGCAGTTGGTCCAAAAGGGTGTAACTGGAGAGATTGTGTAACCAGGATAGGTGTCACCCGAAGCTCGGAAGAGAAGCTGCAATGGGCAGGCACTCTGTTGGACTAGCCAGTGAGTTCAACAGAGAATAACTCACAAAGTGCCGGGGGAAACTCAGAACAATGGCAATCACCAAGGTGCAGAGTTAAGTAAGTTAACAGCTGCAGGGAAGAAGCTGTTCCTGAACCTGCTGGTCCGGCAACGGAGAGACCTGTCGGTGATGCTTCAGGTCGAGTCCCCTCTTAAACAGAGAAACAGAGAAGCCAAGACTCGTCTTCAGACTCTGAATCAGAGGATCAAACAGTTAAAGTTCAGGCAGTTAAACAGAGAAGGTTCTTTCTACACAGAGATCTATTAATACTGGGAGTGGGAAGCTAGCCACGTGTTAAACCAGCAGCAATTAGTGACCCCTTTTCGAATGAGTGCTGATGAACAAGACAAAGATTGGGTATAATTTGATGTACCTCACGATCAAATAGATGTTGTACACTTAACTGCAAAGACTGACTCATCCCCCAACTCAGCACTTGATCTTTCAGCGGCAGTTGTGCAGAAATCTACAGTGCCCAGTGCAGCATACAACTTGGCTTCATGCCACAATCCAAACAAGCATCCCAGACGTGTGTTACTCTTTGCGTGCAATGTTGTAACACTTGCCAGAGAGAACATAGCTGAAGCAGGGTCTTCATCATTCATCTGGGATGCTGCTTTCTCTCATCTGCAAGTGACTTGGGTTTGGCATCCCAAGCCCTGAGTGCTGTCTGTGTGGAGTTTGCAAGTTCTCCCTGTGTCCCTTTGGGGTTCTCTGGTTCCGTCTCTGGTTCCGTCCCATGTCCCAGCGATGGGGGGAGATGGTAGGGCAGATGTTAACTGTAAATTGTCCCAAGTGTGTAGGTCTGAGGGGGAGTTGATGGGGATGTGGGGAGATTGGATGGTTGGTGGACTCAGAGGGCTGAAGGGCCTGTTTCTATGCTGTATGACCCACTGGCTCTTGGGCGCTACACCATCAACTCCCCTCGGTTCCACCCACTCACCTACACACCTGAGCCGATTTACCGTGAACCAACAACCTACCAGCCCTCAGCTCTTTAGGATGTGGGAGGCAGCAGGAGAACCCAGAGGAAACCCAAATGGTCACAGGGAGAACATACATGCAAGGTCTCTCTCCGTATGAGCCTAGATTATACTGCTATGGGAGTAACATCGCAGGCTGTTGATCTGCAGGTTCAATTGTGAAAGGCCAAGCTATAGTTCACATCAGTGCTCAATGGAGCACTGTGTGTGTGTGTGTGTGTGTGTGTGTGTGTGTGTGTGTGTGTGTGGTGTGTGTTTGTGTGTTTGTGTGTGTGTGTGTGTGTGTGTGTGTGTGTGTATGTGTGTGTGTGTGTGTGTGCGTGTGTGTGTGTGTGTGTGTGTGTGTGTGTGTGCGTGTGTGTGTGTGTGTGCGTGTGTGTGTGTGTGTGTGTGTGTGTGTGTGTGTTTGTGTTTGTGTGTGTGTGTGTGTGTGTGTGTGTGTGTGTTTGTGTGTGTGTGTGTGTGTGTGTGTGTGTGTGTGTGTGTGTGCGTGTATAAAAAGTGAGGTGTACTTAATAAGCAGCATGTATGTATGTGTGCATGTGTGAGTGTGCCCAAGTGTGTGTGCCTGAGTGTATGTGTGTGTGTGCATGTGTCTGTGTGTGTGTGAGCATTATGAGTGTGGCAATCTGTATGCCTGTGTATTTTGTAAGTGATCACTGCAAGCTGTCACTTATAAATCTGTTTTATTTTCCCACACTGGACACTTTGACCTGCTTATTAAGTACACTCGCTCTTTACCTTAAAAATACTTGAAGATAAAGAATGACCATTTGAGTATTTTTTAATTTGCAGAATTCTATCTCAGCAGCAGAAGTCGGTCTTGTCAGGATTACCAGCAGGCAAATCATATCAAATTGGAAGGAACCTTGCAGGCCCTATATTGGCTTCATTAGGCGTACACATATCCAGCACTCTGATGCATAACTCACCCCTCCTTCAATATATATGTGCACGTGCACACACACACACACGCATAGATACAAAATGCTGGAGTAACTCAGTGGGACAGGCAGCATCTCTGGAGAGAAGGAATGGGTGATGTTTCAGGTCATCACCCTTCTTCAGACCCACTTATATATCGAGAAGGGTCTGAAGAAGGGTCTCGACCTGAAACATCACCAATTTTATTCTCTCTAGACATGCTGCCTGTCCCATTGTGTTACTCCAGCATTTTGTGTCTACCTTCAATAGACAATAGATAACAGGTGCAGGTATAGGCCATTCGGCCCTTCAAGCCAGCACCGCCATTCAATGTGATCATGGCTGATCATCCCAATCAGTACCCCGTTCCTGCCTTCTCCCCATATCCCCTGACTCCGCTATCTTTAAGAGCTCTATCGAGCTCCCTCTTGAATGTATCCAGAGAACTGGACTCCACCCCCCTCTGTGGCAGAGAATTCCACAGACCTTCGATTTAACAGCATCTACAGTTCTTTCCTACATACATATATAATTAAATATATATATATATACACACATACACACACACATATATATATATATACCACACACATGTTATGGATGCACTAATTGTGAGATTTATGAGGTTTATGTTATTTTCGGTAATGGTGAATTAAAGCATATAATGCTGCCAGGACTGAGATCAGAAGACATTTCATTTTCAGAATCATATGAATCATTGCCTTTTTTTGTTACTCAGCTAAGCTCTGGATAATTAATTGTCGAGTTTATTTAAGGTTTTTATTACTAGGTTTTCCAAAGGTATTATGTGATATGGGAGTTAAGTGGGAAATGGTGAAAGTTCAAGGTCTTATTGAATGGGCAAACGACAACAGTGACACAGCTGGAAGAGTCACTGCCTCACAGCGCCAGAGACCCAGGTTTGTACGTTCTCCCCGTGACTGCGTAGGTTTTCTCCGGGATCTCCAGTTTCCCCCCACACTCCAAAGACGGAGAGGTTTGCAGGCTAATTGGCTTGGTATAAATGTAAATTGTCCCTAGTGTGTAAGCGTGCAGTGATCGCTGGTCGGCACAGACTCAGTGGGCTGAAGGGCCTATTTCCGCGCTGTATCTTATCTAAAAAATTAGTGTGAATAACACAAAAAAATTAAGAGTGTTTAATTAGTGTAAATGACAATCAATATAGACTCAATCGGCTGAAGGGTCTGTTTCAATGCTCTGTTAGTCAATGGCTCCAAGCCTCTCATATGGCACCTTTCTATATCAGCCTAGATTATACTTCTACAGTGGGATTAAGATTTCAGAAGATTGCTCTGGAGGCAAGATCTTGTTACTGATATCATTATTCCTGATTGATAAAAAATTCTCATGAATTACCTTTAAAGGAGAGAAAAAAATGGATCCGCAGTTACTTAACAAGTTGAAATGGGCTGATGCAATCAGTTAACACAAGAAGGCAGGTGACACAGGGTGTAACTTACACAGGGTGTGGAAGGGGTGGATCATTCTTGGGAGTTCAAGGCAGCGGAAGGGAAGGGCTTTCAGAAATTATCTGGCGTCATTCCCATGTATTTAATGGCAGCTTACAATGGCGGCACAGTTGCGCAATGATTGGGTTGTTGTCTTACAGTGGCAGAGACCCGGGTTGGCTCCTGACTATGGGTGCTGCCCGTATGGAGTTTGTTCATTCTCTCCACGACTGAGTGGGTTTTCTCCGGCTTCCTCCCACACGCCAAAGACGTGCAGGTTTGTCGGTTGATTGAGTGTGTCGAACTAGTTTATAGGTGATCGCTGGTCGGCATGGACTTGGTGGGCCAACTGGTCTGTTTCCACGCTGTCTTTCTAAACCAAACTGGATCCTAAAAATAAGAAGTGGAGGAAATTAAATGCAAAAAATGTTGCCAATATAGCCTTTGGCAGTTTTCATGGCACTCTTGGCTGTTGCACATCTGTCTAGGTATTAACTATTTTTGAGGTGCCAGCACGTACGGTCCCAAAAAAAGCATTGTTCTCACCAAATATAGTGGTTTGCTTTGTCGTGTGTGTTGCTTGTAGGGTCTCGAAGTGTGCAAATGAGCTCTCACAAGTTCATCAATTCTAGGAGCAGATAAGGCCATTCGGCCCATCAAGTCTACTCCGCCATTCAATCATGGCTGATCTGTCTTTCCCTCTCAACCTTATTCTCCTGCCTTCTCCCCATAACCCCTGACACCTATATTAATCAAGAATCTATATCTATCTATCTGTCTATCTATCTATCTATCTATCTATCTATCTATCTATCTATCTATCTATCTATCTATCTATCTATCTATCTATCTATCTATCTATCTATCTGTCTGTCTGTCTATCTATCTGTCTGTCTGTCTGTCTGTCTGTCTGTCTATCTATATCTATCCGTCTATCTATCCGTCTATCCATCCGTCTATCCATCCGTCTATCCATCCGTCTATCCATCCATCTATCCATCTATCTATCTATCTATCTATCTATCTATCTATCTATCTATCTATCTATCTATCTATCTATCTATCTATCTATCTATCTATCTATCTATCTATCTATGTAAAAATATCCATTGACTTGGCAACAGCTTTCTGTGGCAATTAATTCCACAGATTCACCACCCTCTGACTAAAGAAATCCATCCTCATCTTTCTAAAGGTACATCCTTTTATTCCGAGGCTGTGACCCTCTGGTCCTAGTCTCTCCCACTAGTGGAAACATCCTCTCCACGTCCACTCTATCCAGGCCTTTCACTATTCGGTAAGTTCAAATGAGGTGTCCCCTCATCCTTCTGCACTCCAGCGAGTGCAAGCCCAGTGATGTTAAAGGCTTATCCTATGTATCCTAACCCAGCCATTCCTGAGATCATTCTCCTAAATATCCTTGAGTCAAGATTGGCCCATCCAGGCATTGGCAGCGGAATCACTGGGATTTTAGCACCAATCCAGTTGTTGGAAGCTGGCCACCACTAAGACAAACATCTGAGATGCCTCTCCCCCTTTCCTTTCCCCCCCTCCCCCTCCTCTTTCTCTCCCACAACCCCATTTCTTTATCTTCCTCCCCAATGCCTCACCTGCTTCTCTCCTCCCATCTGCGCTCCATCATCATTCCTTCCTCTGGCTTCACAATTCGCAACTCTTGAAACCTTTTGCCTTCTGTTTTTTTTATATCTGGCTTTTGACCAACCATCTGTTTATTGACCCCCCCCCCCCCCCCCCCACCTATTCCGTGACACACTTTGTCCTCTCCCTTTGCCCACCTTTCTTTCTTCTCCTCCCCACCCCCTACAATCAGTCTGAAGAAGGGTCCTGACCAGAAACATCACCTCTCCGTGTTCTCCAGAGATGCTGCCTGACCTACTGAGTTACTCCAGCACCTTGTGTCTTTTACCGAGACCAACATTTTTGTCTTTAAATTCCAAATATGTTTGGTTGCTTGCGTTTAAGGTCTCCAGCTACCACGATGGAACTCAAACCAATGTCCTTGTATCAACGGCCCAGAACTCTGTCAGTTGCCCAATAACTTAACCATTGCCTTTTCAGAGATGTCCTTTGATAATGATGGGAGGACCATCCTTAAAAATAAGCGTAAGAGAGATGTTCGAGAGATAACTACTGTCTGAGAGTCTGAAGATGGGTTTCAACCCGAAACGTTGCCTATTTCGTTCGCTCCATAGATGCTGCCTAACCCGCTGAGTTTCTCCAGCATTTTTGTCTACCTTCGAGAGACAACTATTCTTTCTGACTATATTCATTGGGTGTCTCTGGAGATTGACAGCCTCTTGATTAGTAAGGGCTCCAAAGGTTATGGGGAGACAGCAGGAAAATGGGGTTGAGCGGGGAAGAGAGATCAGCCATGATTGAATGGTGGAGTAGACTCAAGATAGACACAAAAACCTGGAATAACTCAGCTATACAGGCAGCATCTCTGGAGAGAAGATACGAGTAGACTCGATGGACTGAATGACCTAATTTAGCTCTGATAACTTATGAAGATGAGGGAAAATGAATTCCTTGTTTTGTGATAATCTGAGATTTGCACTCTCCGTGACCTTTGCTAATCTCCCCACAGAGTCCAATATCCAAATTTCCTGCGTGCTTTGCGTGCAGTTTTGGAAGCAACAGTATTTACAATCCTTTGGCTTTGACATTAGTCCCGCATTGGTGTTTCCCCAAATCTTTATATTCCATTCGTGCCATCATATTAATTTGAGGAGCGCTTTTATAACCTACAATAAACATAGCAACGTATATTTGACATTATAAATTACTCTCAACACCCTGAATGGAGCCACACCCTTCAAATACAGCCACACTGGCATAGTCCTTCATGATATCTGCAGCTGCATTACATAACGTCACTAATAGTGTATCATTGTAAGTTTCCATAGAGCAAATTTTGCGGTGAATTGCAACAGACAGATGAATCATGTGATTTGAACCAATGTCACACGCTATTTCTTTAACAGAGCACTAACACTCCCGCATATCATACACCAAGTATGGTAGAGCAATTCTAATCTCCCTTCACCATCCATGCCTTTAACAATCTTGATTTTGCTAATGCCTGTGGCTAAAGAGTGGATGTGGAGAGGATGCTTCCACTAGTGGGAGAGTCTAGGACCAGAGGTCACAGCCTCAGAATTAAAGGATGACCCTTTAGAAAGAAGATGCGGAGAAATGTATTTAGCCAGAGGGTGGTGAATCTGTGGAATTCATTGTCAAAGAAGACTGTGGAGGCCAATGGATATTTTTTAAGGCAGGGATAGATGATAGATTGTTGATTGGTACGGGTGTCAGAGGTTATGTGGAAAAGGAAGGAGAATGGGATTGAGAGGGAGAGAGATCGGCCATGATTGAATGGCGGAGTAGACTTGATGGGCCGAATGGCCTAATTCTCCTCCTACAATCCATCCTATCCATGTACCTGTCCAAATGTTTTATAATGTATATTATGATGAGAAAAACATTTTGCACACAGAGAGTGTTGAATCTGTGGAATTCTCTGCTACAGAAGGTAGTTGAGGCCACAGTTCACTGGCTATAATTAAGAGGGAGTTAGATGTGGCCCTTGTGGCTAAAGGGATCAGAGGGTATGGAGAGAAGGCAGGTACGGGATACTGAGTTGGATGATCAGCCATGATCATATTGAATGGCGGTGCAGGCTCGAAGGGCCGAATGGCCTACTCCTGCACCTATTTTCTATGTTTCTATGTTCCTATAATACCTGCCTCAACTACCTCCTCAGGCAACTCGTTCCATATATGTATCTCCAAGCTTTAATGAAAAGATGATGCCCCTCTGGTTCTTATTAAATCCCCCCCCCCACCTTAATCTTCAACCCATATCCCATGGTTACCCATATTCTGGATAAAAGACTCTGAACCCTATCTATTCTTCTCATGATCTAATACACAAATTGGATGGGTGCTTGGATAGCACAGTATTAGATGGATAGGAGCCAGTGGTGGGACTGGCTTTGATGGGGCTTCTTGGTTAGTGTGGATGAGTGGGATTGAAGGGATTGTTTTGGCACTACACCACTCTATGACTTTCCACATTTTACATATTTCATATACTGTTTCATTTATGGTACGTGTAGGAAGGAACTGCAGATGCTGGTTTAAAACCGCAGGTAGACACAAAATGCTGGAGTATTGGGCCTGTCCCACTTTCACGACCAAATTCATGACCTTTTTCACTCGTGGACATTTTTCATCATGTTGAAAAAATGCCCGACCTACTTGATGCCACGAATACCTACGACAAGCATCACAACTTACCTACGACCTACTATGATCTCGTGACGACCATGCTGCTGCGAGTATGAGTCAAGGGCAAACTCGGCAGAGGTCGTGAATTAGGTCATGAAAGTGGGACAGTCCCTTAACTCAGCGGGTAAGGCAGCATCTCTGGAGAGAAGGAACGGGTGACGTTTCAGGTCGAGACCCTTCTTCAGCGGGTTTGAAGAAGGGTCTCAACCCCAAACATCACCCATTCATTCTCTCCGGAGATGCTACCTGTCCCGCTGAGTTAACGGAACATTCTGTGTCTATCTTCATTTATGGTACGACACCTTGCTTTTAATTTATTAAACACAATGATAATTTTGATGCAGGTCCTTCCCTCAAAGCTTTTTGCCAACGTAATGAGTAAGAACAAAGTAACCACAAACTAACTGAGAAATCTCTCTGCTTTTCCATGGCGCACCCTACATTATTCATTATTAACATATTCTCGGAAGAAGCATTGGGTGGGTATCGACAACAATTAATTCATGCACATATCGAGCACCCATCATGCTTTTAAGATGTTCCATTCTGTAAGCCAGCAAGCAGCAGACAAACACGAGTGACAAAGATAGATACAAAATGCTGGAGTAATTCAACGGGTCAGGCAGCATCTCTGGAAAAAAAGATTAGGTGACGTTTCGGGTCTTGACCCTTCTTCAGACTGGAGGTCCCGACCCAAAATGTCATCTATCCTTTTTCTCCAGATATGCCGCCTGACCCGCTGAGTTACTCCAGCGCTTTGTATCTATCTTTGGTATAAACCAGCATCTGCAGTTCTTTGTTTCCAAATAAGAGTAACAGATTGTAATCAGTATACTGGTTGGTGATAATGTGGTTAAGGCTCAGTTCAGAGGCAGCCTTGAAATAACTTGTTTGTATTCCAGTTTAGGACCTCTTCGTGAAAGCTCACTTACTAAGAATTCTGATGAACAAGATTCTGTTTGTTTCTGTTTATTTTATTTCCTTAACCGATTGAAGCTGAATTTTGCTGGATTGCCATTTTCACCAGCTCATGTGTGCTTTCACGAATCATCAGTGTCCACTTGGAGGCCCAGATATTGAGATATTCGCCCATGAAAACCAAACTAAAGTGGAAAACAGTCATGGCTCGCTGACAATAATGATCATAAGATCATAAGGTCATAAGTGATAGATTTAGGCCATCAAATCTACTCCGCCATTCAAGCATGGCTGATCTATCTCAAGATTCAAGAGAGTTTATTGTCATGTGTCCCTGATAGGACAATGAAATTCTTGCTTTGTTTCAGCACAACAGAACATAGTCGGCATGACTACAGAACAGATCAGTGTGTCCATATGCCGTTGTATAAATATACAATTGTATATACCCTCCTAACCCCATTCTCCTGCCTTCTCCCCATACCCTCTGACACATGTACTAATTAAGAATCTATCTATCTTTGCCTTAAATATATCCACTAACTTGGTCTTCACAGCGTTCTGTAGCAAAGAATTCCACAGATTCACCACCCTCGGAGTAAAGAAATCTCTCCTCATCTCCTTCCTTAAAGAACGTCCCTTTAATTGAAGAGAAACTATAACATGGGTCAGCCTGCCACAGTCCCCAGCATGGAATTAAACCAGAACCTACTTCAATCTGTGTTGTTATACCAAACATTCCTGAGCAATGCTCCTCAGCGAATAATGACGTAATAAATTCCCCACTACCTCGTTCCAACGATTACTTCACCACCTACAGGTTCAGGATGGTTTAATACAGAACACAGCCACATTTTCCAGTCTGGAGAAGGGTCCCGAACCGATCCATGTTCCCCTGGGATGCTGATACTCCAGCGCTTTGTGTCCTTTGTCCTGCTAAATACCCCTGAACAGGTACAGAATGAGTTAAGAGCTGTTTCTCCTGTGCTGCCAAAGCATGCATCCTTATTGTAACCTTAGGAAAGTGCCCCAGAGTGACTGTTCCATTTCCCGCCTTTATAATTAAGGAATCACATCGCAACTGAGGGGATATGCATGGTGGGGCTGCCCTCAAAACAACTGGGTTAACATTTCTGCAGGACTCGTATCCAGCAGAGGGAGAGATCTTCAATATATCTGCTTGTGCTGTGTTCCCTTCAGAACTGATCAGATATGTTCTACACGGGTTTGATTCCACATTGAGTCCTGGTGAGGCCGCTGACCATATTGAGTCATTGAGCTCAGAAACCGACCCTTCCGCATCTTAAGGGCCAGTCCCACGATCATGCGACTGCATGCGGCAAGCGCGACCAAACCGGAAGTGGGGGCCGCGCGGAGGTCGAGTTGACGTGAAGTTCGAGCACGGCGTACGCTGTCAAGACGCCCGTCGAGACGTTGCGTACGGCCTCAATGTGGCTGCGGGCCGGCAGGCCGTTGCCGCATGGAATTTCTGGACAGTGTCAGTTTTTCGGAGCCCCGCCCACGCGAGGTCGGGACCAGCTCCGCACAACTCCATACGGCTCCTGCGATCGAAGTGGGACCGGCCCCGCGAGGCCGTACGGCTCAAGCGACCACGTTAGGTCGCGCTTGCCGCATGGAGTCGCATGCTCGTGGGACAGGCCCTTTACTTTAGAGATACAGCACGGAAACAGGCCCTTCGGCCCACCGAATCCACGCCAACCAGCGATCACCCCGTACACTAGCGCTATCCTACACGCTAAGGACAATTTTACAGTTGCAGTGAGACAGCGTGGAAAAAGGCCATTCGGCCCATTGAGTCCATGATCACCCACACACTAGTTCTATCCTAGGCATTATCGACAGTGCTAATTAACCTTCCAACCTGCACATCTTTGACCGACAGTGTGTGAGGAAAACGGAGCACCCGAAGGAAACCCATGTGGTCACGGGAAGAACGTACAAACACCATACAGACAGCACCCATAGTCAGGATCGAGTTACTCCAGCTCTATGTGTCTATCTACCTATAACCCACCAGGCTTTGTCCTGCCCCATCTCTCTTCCAGCTTCCTCCCCCCGCAACCCACCAAAGTCAGGTGAAAGAAGGGTCCAGACCCGAAACATCACCAATCTATTCTCCAGAGATGCTGCCTGGCCAGCTGTGTTACTCCAGCACTTCCCCCCTTTTTTGGTAAACCAGCACCTGCAGTTTCCTTGTGTCTCCCTGAAGATGTGGGGTTTGTAGGCCGATTGGCCTACAGTTGCGGGCAGAACAGTGGCTGGTAGACACAAGGTTGATCCTGACCTCGGCTGCTGACTGTGTGGAGTTTGCAAGTTCTCGCTGTGACCGTGTGTGTTTGCTCCAAATGGTGCTCCATTTTCCACCCACCTCCCAAAGACATGCCGGTTCGTAGGTACATTCTCCCTCTGTAAATTGCCCTTAATGTGTCCGTGAGTTGTAACACAGAACTAGTGTGAATGGGAGATTGATGGTTGGCATGGACTTGGTGGGCCGAAGGGCCTGTTTCCATGCTGTATCTCCAAAACCAAAACCTTTCAGGAATAAGTCCGAGCTGCCTCCACCCCCCTCCGTCTGCCACTTAAAACTAATTTGTTCTTTGACTTTCCTCCTTCCCATGAAAAGACTCTGACCAAAGACATTAGGTCATTTGTTTCTCTTTCCACAGATGCTGCTGGACCTGCGGAGAGTTTCCAGTATCGTCTGTTTTCATTACAGTTTTCCAGAATCCTTAATTTTCAATTGATTTGCAAGGCTTGTTTTGAAGCTGAATACTTTATAGTTTTCCCTTCAGCTTTACGTCTGCGGAGATCAGGCAGGGGGGGTCGAGAGGGAACATCACCCCAGAGAGAGATACAACACATGGAAAGTCTTAACACGCTGGCACAGTGTGAATTCACAAACCTTCAACCAAACCGAAAAGCGGCTGATTCATACTTGTTTAATTCCCTGCAGAGGCTGGCTGTGGTAAACAGCCTCTGGTGTGTCACAAGCTCAATCTGTTCTCAGTAACCGTCCAGCACCAATAACTCTAGTGTAAGGTTGACACAACCTTGCATATTTCATCTAGACGCGAGAAGGCAGGTCAGGGGGACTTGTTTAAATGTTGCTCAGCTACAGTCTCACCGGGAAGGCTCCACTGTAGTCGGACCTTTGAGCCTCCTATTCATTTTCAGCAGCACCCCATATTCCACTTGGGTAGCTTGCAAACCCAACGGTTTATGAACATCCATATCTCAAATTTTAATTAATAATTAGTATTAGTTAATAATAATGCCCCTGTCCCACTTAGGAAACCTGAATGGAAACCTCTGGAGACTTTGCGCCCCACCCAAGGTTTCCGTGCGGTTCCCGGAGGTTCCCGGAGGTTTTTGTCAGTCTCCCTACCTGCAACCTTCGGCAACCACCTGCAACCTCCGGGAACCGCACGGACGAACCTTGGGTGGGGCGCAAAATCTCCAGAGGTTTCCGTTCAGGTTTCCTAAGTGGGACAGGGACATAAGGGCCGCACAGTGGTGCAGAGGTAAAGCTACTACCTTATAGTGCCAGAGATCTGGGTTTGATCCTGACTACTGGTGCTTGTTGTACTCAGTATATACGTTCTCCCCGTGATCTGTGAAAGGTTTTCTCCGAGATCTTCAGTTTCCTCCCACACTCCAAAGACCAACAGGTTTGTAGGTTAGACAAAAATGCTGGAGAAACTCAGCGGGTGAGGCAGCATCTATGCAGCAAAGGAAATAGGCAACGTTTCGGGCCAAAACCTTTCTTCAGACTGCAAGGTTTGTAGGTTAAATGGCGTGGTATAAATGTGAAGTAGTCCTGAGTGTGTGTAGGAAAGATCAAAAGATCATTTGTGTCTATCTATGGAAACAGGCCCTTTGAGTTGAGCCCCTTACTCTTCATGTTTAGTTTAGTTTATTGTCACATGTATCGAGATACAGTAAAAAGCATTTTTGTTGGGTGCTATCCAGTGGGAAGATATACATGATTACCATCAAGCTGTCCACAGTGTACAGATACAGAATAAAGGGAATAACGTTTAGTGCACGATAAAGTCGTCAAGTCAAGTTTATTCGTCACATACACATACGAGATGTGCAGTGAAATGAAAAGTGGCAATGCTCGCGGACTTTGTGCAAAAAGACAAACAACCAAACAGAATCACATATTCTTTACATATTAAATATTGTGGGCGGAGGGACAGAAACAGCAATTAAAAAAAAAGCAGTAAAGCAGTCCATTAAAGTCTGATTAATGACAGTCTGAGGTTCTCCAATGAAGTAGATGGTAGTTCAGGACCGCTCTGGGTGGATAGTAAGTAAAGTGGTGCAGCGGTAGAATTACTGCCGTCCAGCGCCAGAGACCCGGGTTCAATCCTGACCACACGTGCTGTCTGTACGGAGTTTGTACGTTCTCCCTGTGACCACGTGGGTTTTTCTCCAGATGCTCCGGTTTCCTCCCACACTCCAAAGATGTACAGGCTTGTGTGCTGTTTAAGAAGGAACTGCAGATGCTGGAAAATCGAAGGTAGACAAAAGTGCTGGAGAAACTCAGCGGGTGCGGCAGCATCTATGGAGCGAAGGAAATAGGTGACGTTTCGGGCCGAAACCCTTCTTCAGGCTGCTTGTGTGCTGGCTTGGTGTAAATGTAAATTTCCATAGTGTGTGTAGGATAGTGTTAATGTGCGTGATCGACTCTGTGGGTCGATGGTCCAGTTTCCACATTGTATCTCTAAATTAAACTAAACTAAACTATCTAGCTGGTGATAGGATGGTTCAATTTTCTGATAACATCTTAATGCATTAGGTTTGGCGTTAGTGTTATAAAACTGTTTGATTAATTGCACTTGTATCTGAAATTCATTTTCAGTGTCACACTACATGAGCTCCTACGAGTAGTAAAACCAGTTGGACCAGAGAGAGACTGCCACATCCGTGACATCTTGGCAGCCTGAGAATTAACGCTGGCTCAGGAGAAGAAGTGTCGGAGATGGAGAGCTTCGCAATGCTGCAGGATATTCAACGTGCAAGGTTGAGCAACTGAGAGTTGAGCACATGCTAGGAACTGAACAGTCTATGTCTTTTGTGTAGGAAGGAACTGGTTTACACTGGAGATAGACACAAAAATGCTGGAGTAACTCAGCAGGACAGGCAGTGTCTCTGGATAGAAGTTATGGGTGACGTTACAGGTCGAGGCCCTTCTTTAGATGCTGCCTGTCCCACTTGTGTCTATCTCGGGTCTATGTCCTTACTCCCTTACCTCCTTCCCCAACTCCCCACTCTCTGACTGTGCTGCTGCCAACTGTCCCGAATTAGCCGGGACATCCCGTATTTTGGACTAAATTGTTTTGTCCCATACGGGACCGCCCTTGTCCCATATTTGACCGACCCTACTCGGGCCAAGGGGTCAGAGCGCCGTGTCCGGCCCCACCTCACCCGTCCCGACGTAGCGCAGCCCATGGAGTGCAGCAGCAGCGCCTTGCCAGTGGCCCCGTCGGTCGGCAGCTCAGCCAGCTGTCCGACCTTCGGACCTTGGCTTACCGCCGACACCACCTTCTCATGGCCGATCATCGGTTCATGAGTTGGATGGGGTGCTGGACTTTGCGCGCGGGCCAAAACTCCTCAGCTGGCCCGCCGGCTGGGCTTTGTGTCCGGGTCAACTCATCGTTCACCCAGTCACGGCCGAGTCGGTCAACGAATTGCCGTCGGGAATTTGTCCCATATTTTGACATTTTGTCCCTTATTTAGAAAGTTGGCAATCCTAATGCTGCCTCACTAGAGGTTAACTCCCTGAGACTAATCCAAACTATTCTTAATTGAAAAGAAAGACATTTTTTTAGAAAACCTTTCTTAACCATTGAGCAATCCAATTTGCTTCCCACATGAGGCTTTGGAAAGGGTGCAAAACCAGACCTCAGTTTCCCCCCAGCTGTTATCAGGCAACTGAGCCATCCTATCAACAACTAGAGAGCAGTCCTGAGATACTATCTACATCTTTGGAGACCCTCGGACTATCTTTGATCGGACTTTACTGGCTTTCCCATACACATACACCCCCACATCTAACCTCGCCCAAACCTTGACAGCTAGACACCTCTCAAGGTAAAGTCACTGTTCGGTTTGAATGTCTGTTTTTAGTTCAATTTTAGATCTATTTTAGATATGATAATTTTTAAGTTGTAAGTATTTATTTCTCTTTTTAGTAATTGCACTGACGAAAACTGATGAGAAACAATTTTTAGTTTCTTCTGTGTATGCAAGTACTCGGTGAAATGACAATAAGGTAAATACTGATACTTTATCTTGCACTAACCATTATTCACGTTATTCCCTGTACACTGTGGACGGCTCAATTGTAATCATGTATTGTCTTTCCGCTGACTGGTTAGCACGAAACGAAAAGCTTTTCACTGCTCCTCGGTACAAGTGACAATAAACCAAACTCAAACTCCCATTTGTCTATGTTTGGCCCATACCCCTCCAAACCTTTTCTATCCAGCACGTACACATCAGGTTTGTTTTGTATATGGGAGTTGAGCAGAATTTGGATGGGTTGGTGTCTAACCTAGAGGCATATATGCCAGCGAGCTCTGGGGTGCAAAAATAGATGGGAACCACTGATAGAGGCCCCTCTGATACAACTACATCCTAGTGGGAAAATATACGAGAAACTTACAACAAGTTTTTAAGTTTAGTTTAGTTTAGTAATACAGTGTAGAAACAGGCCCTTCAGCCCATCGAGCCCGCGCTGACCAGTGATTCCCGTACGCTAACACCATCCTACTCACACGAGGGACAATTTACAAATTTACCAAACCAATTAACATACAAACCTGTTCGGCTTTGGAGTGTGGGAGGGAACCAGAGCTCCCGGAGAAAACCCACGCAGGTCACAGGGAGAAGGTACGAACTCCGTACAGACGGGATGGAACCCGGGTCTCTGGCGCTGTGAGGCAGCAACTATACCGCTGTGTCACCTTGCCACCCTGAAGTTTGATTGGGATGAATCCAGACACTAACAGATGTAATTATAAGGCCAAATCAAATTAATTAAATGGCAATAGATCAGATGCATACATTTATTGTGGGTACTTCAGAATACTTAGAGACATGCAAGTGGGTGTAATGTTCTGGTTAAACAATTGCCCACAATGGTATTAAATGTGGGTGTGTATTTTCTATTGTTTTCTGTGGATGCAATTTATTTATGACATCTTTAATGCGGAGTGGTGATGGACTCAAGTAGATAATAACTTTATTGTCCTTTGTTTTATAATTTTCCGAGCCAGTCCAGTTTATTTTTCTATCTCAGATCCGAGGGACTTGTCTCTCTACTGGGTATATGTCCACCCACCCTTAGAGTTGTGGAGTCCCACATCATGGAAACAGGCCCTGCAGCCCAACTTGCCCACGCTCACCAACATGCTCCATCTGCACTGGTCCCACCTGCCTGCATTTGGCCCATATCTGAAGAATGTTCACCCGACGCCGATGATCCAGCTTCGCGGCAGAGGGCCTGAGAACACCGAGTTGGCTGAGGAGGCCACATATAGACCCCGACCTCGGGTGGACTATGAGGGGGAGAACTGGATATTTTTAGTGCCTTCCCTTACAGTGAATTCTGCTGTGGGGGGACGTTTCATGTTGATTTCTATAGTGTACTGTTCTGTGTCTTTTTTCTTTTTTCTCTTTTTTGTTTTGTATGGATATATTGACATTTGATCTGTTCAATTAATTTAATCAATCTCTGTAAAGCACTTTGGTTCAAATACTGGTTTTGTTGAAAAGTGCTATATAAATAAAGATTCTTCTTATTATTATTATTATATCAGGGTGTGAGGTTGCAACCTTCACTGTTTCGACAAATGCAATCAACCCAGCGTGTACAATCAAATAAGATCAAATAGAACAAGTTGTCCTACAACTTTAGGCTGTGCAAGAAGAAAAAGAAGGTCTATATCCATCCTATCCATGTACCTGTCTAAGCATTGTGATAGAACCTGCATTGTGATGTTGCCGGCATGCTCCATCATAAATCATTTCAGGCAATGTGTAGAAACAAATAACTGCAGATGTTGATTACCAAAATGTCGCCCATCCATGTTCTCCAGAGATGACCCGCTGAGTTACTCCGGCACTTTGACTCTTGATCTCCAGGCAATGTATGTTGACTATTTGCTTGCTGTTTGACTATAAGGTATCACCTCCCAGACAGGTTTGTCTCCCATTCAATCACTGGGGAGCGATCGGTGGCAGGAGACCTGGTTGGTATCCCAAAACTCACCCGACACCCCCCCCCCCCCCCCCCCCCCCCCTCAGCTCAGGGGCCCCGATGAGAAGAGTGGACCCCATCCTCCGTCACAACAAAAAGTAGCAATGTCAGTACCAGCAAGGTTTGAAAGGAGGCCAGTCTGAAGAAGGGTCTCAACCCTGAAACATCACCTTTCTATGTTCCCCAAAGATGCTGCCTGACCCACGGAGTTACTCCAGCACTATGTGTCACCTTGAGTCCCATAGTTTCAATTGTCGTTCTGAATCAACATTGCCCTCTTATAATGCAGCCAAACCCCTCAGTTTAAATCAAGCTCAGCTTTCTGGTAAAGAAAGTGAATGACAAGACCTGTTGAATAGTCCACAACACCAGCAGTAAGAGTCACCACGTTTCAGAAGATCATAAGTGATGGGAGCAGAATTAGGCCATTCGCCCCATCAGGTCTACTCCACCATTCAATTATGGCTGATCTGTCTCTACCTCCTAACCCCATTCTCCTGCCTTCTCCCCATAACCTCTGACACCCACACTAACCAAAACCTATCTATCTCTGCCTTAAATATATCCACTGACTTGGCCTCCACAGCCTTCTGTGGCAAAGAATTCCACAGATTCACCACCCTCTGACTAAAGAAACTCCTCCTCATCTTCTTCCTAAAAGAACGTCCTTTAATTCTGAGGCTGTGACCTCCAGTCCTAGACTCTCCCATTAGCAGAAAGATTCTCTCCACATCCACTCTATCGAAGCATCGAAGTTTCTGCTGCCATCTTGTATCCTTCAAGCGTTTAGTGTAGTTTAGTTTAGTTTACTTTACTTTATGGAACTTGAGTTGACTGGACTTTCTGAAGAAGGGTCTCGACCCGAACCGTCACCTATTCCTTTTCTCCTGAGATGCTGTCTGTCCCGCTGAGTTACTCCAGCATTTTGTGTCTGTCTTTGGTTTAAACCAGCACCTGCAGTTCCTTCCTACACATTGACTTTATTTTTGTGTTTAAGAGGGAACTGCAGATGCTGGAGAATCGAAGGTTACACAAAAAAGCTGGAGAAACTCAGCGGGTGCAGCAGCATCTATGGAGCGAAGGATTTGAAGAAGGGTTTCGGCCCGAAACGTTGCCTATTTCCTTCGCTCCATAGATGCTGCTGCACCCGCTGAGTTTCTCCAGCTTTTTTGTGTAACCTTTGACTTTATTTTTGTTTAGTTTATTTATTATAGTCACCTGTACCAACGTACTGTGCAAAGCTTTAGTTTGCAAGCTCTCCAGTCAAAGACAAGACTGTACATGATAACAACCAAGCTATCCAGAGTCAACAGATAAAGGATAAAGGGCGCAACATTTAGAGCATTAAGTTGCAAAGATCTTAAAGCTGTAGTGTTAACTTGGCCTTTAACGGCCCATTTTCCTGGCAGCAGCACTGGATTGAAGTGAGTCTGAAGAAGGGTCTCGACCAGAACCATCACCCATTCCTTCTCTCCAGAGATGCTGCCTGTCCTGCTGAGTTACTCCAGCTTTTTGTGTCTAGCTACAGGTTAAAACAGCATCTGCAGTTCCTTCCCACACAATTGGTTGGAGTTGCCAGGATCAGCCTGGCCATGCTTTGTTGTCAAAGTCCTGGAGGAATTCTGATCCTGAAAATAAATCGGCTTTTGGATCGGCACATGGGATTTGGATTCCGTGCAGGCAGGTAAGTTGGCTCTGGTATTATGTTCGGCACAGGCATTGTGGGCCGAATGGCCTGTTCCTGTGCTGTACTGTTGTCTGCTCTATGTTCTATGCAAGTGTAATCTGAGGAACGTGAACTGCAAAATACACAAAGAAAGATTTCACAAATGTAGTAATGATAACAGACAGATAATTTGTTTTGGCTGAAGGGCCTGTTCCTGTTCTATGTTCTAAGAGCAATAAAGTTGACATTGAGAAACAAGGAAGTACAGATGCTGGTTTACAGATAAAGGTACTAAGTTCTTCTTTCCATTCCTTCTCTCCAGAGATGCTGCCTGTCCCGCTGAGTTACTCCAGCATTTTGTGTCTACGATTTAAACCAGCCTCTGCAGTTCCTTCCTACACATAAAGATACTAAGCATTAGAGTACAGTAACTCAGAACATGCTCTCCAGAGATGCTGCCTGTCCCGCTGAGTTACAGTCCTACACTTTTTGTCCTTTAAATTTATCATTCAGATCAGGGAACTTCATTGCCTGTCCAAAGCTTTTTTAAGCTCAAATTTCCAACACCTGCAGTTATTTAAAAAAAAATTCTTCTTGGTTACTAGAACAAGATTTGAATCTGCGATCTTCAGGCTCAGAGGTGAGTGTGCTTTCCTCTGGACCATGGTTGAAGTAAACATTTGTGCATTTTCTTCAACCTGTTTATATCAAGCTGACATCTCAGTAACACAAGGGAAAATCTCACTACAATATATGAAAGCAGATTAAAAATACTGCACTGTCCCCCCACACAGTGCCCTGAAACCCCCTCATAAAATTTCTCTAAGACTTTAAAGAAACAGCGTGGATGCAGGCCCTTCGGCCCAACGGATCCATGCTGACCAGCGATCATCCCTTACACAGGCATTATCCCACACGCGCTAGGGACAATATATAATGTTACCGCAACCAGTTAACCTACAACCTGTATGTCTTTGGAGTGTGGGAGGAAACCGGAGCACCCGGAGAAAACCCACGCGGTCACAGGGAGAACGTACAAACTCCGTACAGACAGCACCCATAGTCAGGATCGAACCCAGGTCACTGTAAAGAATTACTCTACCGCTGCGCCACCGTGTCACCTTTTAAAATCAGAGGAAGATAAAAAAACTCAGCTCATAGCAATCAGCGAGGACCAATGTACAAGAGCACATAAACATCAGTATCACCATCTATCGAAGGGCCTCGACCTGAAACATCACCCATTCCTTCCCTCCAGAGATGCTGCCTGTCCAGCTGAGTTTCTCCAGCGTTTTGTGTGTCTATCCCAAACCCATTTCTCATTTTTGATAAAAGTCCTTTTTTTATGGATTAAAAAAAATAAAATCTCGATAGTGCAGAGAGAAAATAAAAAAACTCTTCTGGGAGTTAACGTTCCGTAGCTGGGGATTTTCTTTTTGGTTGAAAAACAACATCCTTGGTTTGTGGACATCTGGTTGTGTTAGCTCAACCTGTCGGTGCAGACTGAAGTTGTTATACATTCATACGGAATACACTGTAACCACAGCAGCAACCAGGCATGGATGCTGCCTGCATACCTGATCCAAGCAAGGAATTCCAATGCACCAACTCACTTCCTTTCCACCCCCAATATTGTGTACAGCATTCCAATGTCAATATATCACTTCCTACTCAGCTTCAGTCTGTAGTATCCCAACACCAGCGGGCACTGTCCAAGCTGTTGCTCGCTGTCCAAGTGTGGGACATTTCCTTTGAGTCACATTTTGAATTACTTTCTAATGAAGCCCCCCCTCTCCCCCCTTCCCATTCTCATGCCATCCCCACTATTATCAGGCCACATGAACCATCCTTCCACATCTCGAGAGCAGTCCTGAACTACCATCTGAACATAGAAACATAGAAACATAGAAATTAGGTGCAGGAGTAGGCCATTCGGCCCTTCGAGCCTGCACCGCCATTTAATATGATCATGGCTGATCATCCAACTCAGTATCCCGTACCTGCCTTCTCTCCATCCCCTTGGCCACAAGGGCCACATCTAACTCCCTCTTAAATATAGCCAATGAACTGGCCTCAACTACCCTCTGTGGCAGAGAGTTCCAGAGATTCACCACTCTCTGTGTGAAAAAAGTTCTCCTCATCTCGTTTTTAAAGGATTTCCCCCTTATCCTTAAGCTGTGACCCCTTGTCCTGGACTTCCCCAACATCGGGAACAATCTTCCTGCATCTAGCCTGTCCAACCCCTTAAGAATTTTGTAAGTTTCTATAAGATCCCCTCTCAATCTCCTAAATTCTAGAGAGTATAAACCAAGTCTATCCAGTCTTTCTTCATAAGACAGTCCTGACATCCCAGGAATCAGTCTGGTGAACCTTCTCTGCACTCCCTCTATGGCAATAATGTCCTAAAGAACGGTTTCGGCCTGAAACGTTGCCTATTACCTTTGCTCCATAGATGCTGCTGCACCCGCTGAGGTTCTCCAGCATTTCTGTCTACCTACCATCCACCTCATTCAGTCACGATAGCGATCGGTGGCAGGAGACCTGGCCAAATGCCTCTTAAAACCTCACGTTCGTATCTGCCTCCACCACCATCCTTGGCAGCATGTTCCAGACTAATATCCACCACACTGGGGATCTTTGAGAGTGGTGGGCATCAGGAACGTGTTGCCAGGGGTGGTGGTGGAAGCAGATACAATTGAGGCTTCTAAGAGGGTTTATGGGAGCCATGTGGAGTGGAGGAATAGGCAGATACAATAGTGGTTTTTATGTGCCTTTTTATTTAGTGTAGTTTTAGTTTAGAGATACAGTGCGGAAACAGGCCCTTCGGCCCACCGAGTCCGTGCCGACCAGCGATCCCCGCACACTAACACTTTCCTACACACACTGGGGACAATTGATATTTACACCAAGCCAATTAACCTACAAACCTGTACGCCTTTGGAGTGTGGGGGGAAACTGAAGATGTCTGAGAAAACCCACGCAGGTCACAGGTAGAACGTACAAATTCCATACAGACAGCACCTATAGTCAGGATCGAACACGGGTCTCTGGCGCTGTAAGGCAGCAACTCTACCGCTGCACCATCGTGCCGCCCCTGACTAGGCAGGGACATGGAGGGATGTGAATCATATACAGGCAGAGGAGATCAAACCTTGAGACTAACTAAGTTGCAGCAAGTAAGAATCTTGACAACACAAAGAACTGCAGATGCTGGTTTACAATAATGGACATAAGGTGCTGGAGTAACTGAACAGGTCAGGCAGCATCTAGTTTCAGTCTGAAGAAGGGTCCCGAGCTGAAACGTCACCTATCCTTTTTCTCCATAGATGCTGCCTGACCCGCTGTGTTACTCCAGCACGTTGTGTCTGTGCTGCCTGACCTGTTGTGTTATTCCAGCACTTTATGTCTATGCTGCCTGACCCACTGTGTTACTCCAGCACTTTGTGTCTGTGTTTCCTGACTTGCTGTGTTACTCCAGCACTTTGATTCAGATTCAACTTTGTAGTTTACTGAATGAAATTGCTCCACATACCACAGCAATGTAAGGTGCATTGACATTGAGTATGCAAAACCTGCCAGTGTTTGGTTGAACTGTGTGTGTACAAATTCTGGTATAAAAAAATTCTATTTTTGTTTAAATATTCGGTGGGTGGAAAAGTCGCCACTGGCATCTGCCGGAGTTTAGTCTGGCTTTCCGACCAGTAATCTGGTGCCAGATGCTAAGCAGATCACACGGCAGTTTGCACCTTGTACTTTGCACAGGACCAGACTTCATGAAGGAGTACAATGCCCCACCTTTAATACCCAAGGAAACCGGAGTACTATATTGTGAAACACTCCACCCCGCCAATTGTCCTGTTTGCATTGGACCAACGTTGGCACGCCATGTTCCAAATCATGTGTAGGAAGGAACTGCAGATGCTGGTTTATGCCGAAGAGAGACCCAAAGTGCTGGAGGAACTCAGCGGTTCAGGCAGCATCTCTGGAGAAAAGGTATAGGTGATGTTTGGGGTTGAGACCTGATTACTCCCAGTCTGAGGAAGGGTTCCCACCCATCCTTATTCTCCGGGAGATGCTGCCTGACCCTCTGAGTTGCTCCAACACTTTATGTCCAACTTCAAAATTAGCAATTGTGGTGTCAATCCAATTGATTTTAAGGTGCAGGAAGGGACTGCAGATGGTGGTTTAAACCTGAGATAGACACAAAAAGCTGGAGTAGCTCAGCAGGTCGGACATCATCTCTGGAGTGAAGGAATAGGAGACGGTTCGGACCGAGCCCCTTCTTCAGACTGAGAGTCATTAAAGTCTTTCACAATGGCCATTTGTCACAAGAAATGTGTTCCCTAAAACTGAGGTTTTACTGATAAATATTAATGTCAAACATTTAGGTATGAACTTAAATCCATGCTCCCTCCATACTCTCTAGAATTTAGGAGATTGAGAGGGGATCTTATAGAAACTTACAAAATCCTTAAGGGGTTGGACAGGCTAGATGCAGGAAGATTGTTCCCGATGTTAGGGAAGTCCAGGACAAGGGGTCACAGCTTAAGGAGAAGGGGGAAATCCTTTAAAACCGAGATGAGAAGAACTTTTTTCACACAGAGAGGGGTGAATCTCTGGAACTCTCTGCCACAGAGGGTAGTTGAGGCCAGTTCATTGGCTATATTTAAGAGGGAGTTAGATGTGGCCCTTGTGGCTAAGGGGATCAGGGGGTATGGAGAGAAGGCAGGTACGGGATACTGAGTTGGATGATCAGCCATGATCATATTGAATGGCGGTTCAGGCTCGAAGGGCCGAATGGCCTACTACTGCACCTAATTTCTATGTTTCTATGTTTCTATGTTTAATTTGAAGATAGACACAAAAAGCTGGAGTGACTCAGCGGGACAGGAAACATCTCTGGAGAGAAGGAATGGGTGATGTTTTGGGTCGAGACCCTTCTTCAGACTTGAAAGTGTAATGTGTTGCTGAGTCCATCAGGACTTGGCTCAGAAAAGACTCTCTTTCGAGACATGAATTCAGGAATCAGAGACCCGCAAATCTCTGTGTAAAAATAATCACAGGGGGATTCTCAGATTCCACAAGTGCCTTCTGTGGCTCGAGCTGGTCAGGCACTTCTTTTCAATTCCTCTGCAGTTCTTGGTCGGTTGAATTCTTGCTGTGGGTTCAGCATGTTTCTGGGAATGGAGAGGTGCCAGAGCCAAAGCCGGAAGCATGACCAAAATAGGAGAGTCCGGGACTATGAGGTTGTAGGGCGGGTTCCTATGTTCTTGGCTTGAGTTGCCTCTTGCTGTCAGGCAGGGAGTGGAACTCCACACCTTAAACTCAACTACGTGCTTCCTTGTACTCCCTTCCTCCCCCCCTCCCTCCCCCAGCACTCCCTCTCAGACTTGTCCCTGCCTGTCTGTGGCCTTTCGTATGTTGCAATCAGTTCTCTCAGCTCAAGTTTTCTTTAACTCTTTCCAGAGTTCATAGGTAAAGGCACACAGTTCATAGGTACAGACGTGTGAAAACCTGCACGTACAGATTCAGGGACAGTTTCTTCTAAAGATCTTATAGCGGAATCATATAGTGTTAGCAAAATCGCCTCAAACACAGCTCATGAGCCATTTAAAAAGAAATGATTTAAAAAACATTAAAAAAGAAAATTACCAGTTACATTTTATTCTTTAACAAGAATTAACAGAATTATGAACTAACAGAATTATGATTCTAACCCTATATCACACACATAAACTGTTCCCCCGCAACGTTGATTACACTGCGAGTCGGGTCCGGTTACTGAAATGGACGAAATAAATGCCCACAATCCACTCCGTAGCGTACTACACATCAGCCCATTGCATTTCGCAGGAGTGGCCTATCTTGCTCCGCTATAGGATCTTTGGTTTCTTCCCAGCTGCTATCAGGCAACTGAACCATCCTATCACCTACCATGTACCTCATTGGAGACCCTCAGACTATCTTCAATCAGAGATAGACACAAAAAGCTGGTAACTCAGCTGGTTAGGCAGCATCTCTGGAGATTAAGGAGTGGGTCGAGACCCTTCTTCAGACTGACAGTCAGGGGAGAGGGAAAGGAGAGATATGAAAAAGTACATAGGAAATTAAAATGAAAGGCCAATCACTAAAAAAACACACTGAGTTTTTTTCATTCACTGTGTCTTCCAGTTTATGTGTTCATAGGTCATCTGTTGACACATGATATGTAAAACTTCATGTCATAGGAGCAGAATTAGGCCATTCGGCCCATCGAGTCTACTCCTCCATTCAATCATGGCTGGTCTATCTTTCCCTCTCAATCTCATTCTCCTTCCTTCTCCCTATAACATTTGACACCCTTACTAATCAATAATCTGTCAGTCTCTGATTTAAAAATATCCAATGACTTGGCCTCCACAGCTGTCTGTGGCAACGAATTTCAGATTCATCACCCTCTGACCAAAGAAATTCCTCCTCATCTCCTTTTCAAATATACGTCCTTTTATTCTGTAAAAGGCACCATTACCATCAAACTTTGTGTTTGAGAGGCTTTTACACAGAGCTTAGCCCCTCAGTGTCTAGTGGTGGCACATACTAAGACTTCAGTCAAAATATTCAACTGATGGTGCAGTTGCTGAATGTATAAAGGATTTCAGTGACTATCTTCAAAGAGGAATGACACAAAAAGCTGGAGTAACTCAACGGCAGGCAGCGTCTCTGGAGAAAAGGAACAGGTGATGTTTCAGGTTAAACTCTTCTTCAGGCTGAGAGTTAGGGGAAATGAAATGGAAACGAGAGATATAGATTGCGATATAGAGAAATATGGAACAAATGAATGAAAGATATGCAAAAAAGTAATGATGCTAAAGGAAACAAGCCATTGTTAGCTTTGAGCTAGGTGAAAATGAGTTACAGACAATGAGACTCAACATGACTACTTTGAAACCAGTACAACAACTTGGGTGGAGGGGGGGGGGGATGGAAAGGGGATGCAAGTGTTACTTGGAGTTAGGGAAATCAGTATGCTGTAATGTCTGAAGAAGGGTCTCAACCCGAAACGTCACCTATTCCTTCGCTCCATAGATGCTGCCTCACCCGCTGAGTTTCTCCAGCATTTTTGTCCACCTTCGATTTTTCCAGCATCTGCAGTTCTTTCATAAACAGTATGCGGTAAGCTGTAAGTTGTAAGCTGCCCAAGTGAAATATGAGGTGTTGTTCCAAAGAGTGTTTGGATTGTGCTTATGACACTATCTAAAACATTAAGTGGTCATTGCAGTTTGCGAGATGTACTGTGTGCAAATTTGCCGCTGTATTTGCATATAACCCATGTTTTCTATTTCAAGTGTAAATTGTGCACAAGGTACTTTGTGAAGTTCTGTAGATGTGAAGAATTGCAAATCACCTTGTCTTTTTCCATCTCCAGTGAATATTTGTAATAAAATAGATTTCTTTCTTTCTTTGGAAACCAGGATCTGCAGAACTTTGTTACAATAATTTTTTTGCGCCCTACAAAACTTTCAACTATTTTTTGCATTTGCAAAATATCTGGCTGTCTTAAACATACGACAGTTAATCATTTTAGAGATATGTCGTGCAAACTGGCCCTTCGGCCCACGAGTTTACGCCGACCAGCGATCACCTTGTACGCTAGCACTATCCTACACACTAGTTACAATTTATAATTTTTACTGAAGCTAGTTAACCTACAGACATGTATGTTTTTGGAGAGAGGGAGGAAACCAGAGCATCTGGAGAAAAACCACACAATCACAAGGAGAACATACAAACTCCGTACAGATAGCACCCGTAGTCAGGATTGAACCCGGGTCTCAGGAGCTGTAATAGCCCTGTCCCACAGTGCGAGTTCATTCCAAGAGCTCTCCCGAGTTTAAAAAAAAATCAAACTCCTGGTGAGCACGGAGAATGAACGTAGCGGGTACGTCGGAGCTCGGGGACGTCTCTTAGCGGCTCGTAACGCTAACGGCAGGTACTCGGGAAGACTCGCTAACGGCAGGTAAGCACGGGAAGACTCGTGAAGATTTTTCAACATGTTGAAAAATGTCCACGAGAGCCCCGAGTACCGACGAGTGGCCATTACCGTAAATCTCCGAGTTTGAACTCGGGAGAACTCTTGGAATGAACTCGTACCGTGGGACAGGGCTATTAGGCTGCAACTCTACTGCTGCACCACCCTGCCGCCTTGAAACATAATCTCTGTAGGAAATTAATAAAGCAAGTTCACTCTTGCAATGCGACATTCAGATAATTGTGTTTTTTTTTTTAACAATGAAATATAAATGTTGATAGACACAAAATGCTAGAGTAACTCAGCGGGACAGGCAGCACCTCTGGAGAGAAGGAATGGGTGACGTTTCAGGTCGAGACCCTTCTTAAGACTCAGAAAAGAACTTGAGATTAGTTTCCGAAAGCAGACAATAGCTCGGGTCATGTTCAGATGAGGCAGGGATCTCACTGCAGTTCACTGGAAGTGTTGGCTGAGCACAACGCACATGCTTTCTGGAGTGTGATTTAAACCACAGGCTTCTGACTCAGAGGCTAAAGTGTAGTCTACCAGACCATATAAAGAGATAATAATAGTATCATTCTAATTTCCTTTTTTTCCCCCTCGTCCACACAGGATGCTATTTTAAATATAATCTTACATGGAAAAAGTTGAGCGTTTTTGATGGAGGTTTCCTCTAGAGGGTTTCTCCTCCCATGGATGTGAGGCCAAGCGCATGTTCTGAGCAAACACATTGTTAAAATGACCAAACAACTCCTGTTTGCCTAAGATGGACACAAACTGCTGGAGTAACTCAGCGGGTCAGGCAGCATCTCTGGAGAAAAGTGATAGTTCGGGAGCTATCTTCAGACTGAGAAAAGTAGATGGGGGGGGGGGGGGGAGGTGAGAAAATAACAAATCCTGATGTCAGCTCTGATTTGCCCTGGCCGTTTCTCACCTCCAGTTTAGAGGTCCTTAGTCTTTAGTGATACAGCACGGAAACAGGCCCTTTGACCCACCGAGTCCGTGCCGACCAGCGATCATCCCATACACTATCCTACGCACTAGGGACAATTTACAATTTGTACCGAACCTACAATCCTACACGTCTTTGGAGTGTGGGAGGAAACCGAAGCACTTGGAGAAAACCCATGCAGTCACTTGGAGAATGGGAGGAAACCGGAGCATCCGCAGAAAACCACGCGATCACAGGTAGAACATACAAACTCCATACACACAATCACTCGTAGTCAGGGATGGTGGGTCCCTGGCAGGGCTGCCAACATTGGGTGAGAGTTGAGAGTGAGGGAGCATAGCGACCGAGGGGGGGGAAGGACGTTAGGGAGCTTTCGCATTTTTCAGCTTGAAATTGTACAATCTGGTGCATAATGTTGCAAGTATTTTAACCTACACTTGAACGCATCATTTATGCTTTAAATTGGATTAGGTGTGAATAAGGTTAGGCTAAATTACATTCCACAGTAGAGCCAGGCTCTGATCAACAGGTGCAGCACATGAACGACTATATTCATGTATGGAAATCTGATTCTAATTCATTCTGTTATGCATATATATAGAGAAAAAAAACAGAAACAAGGCAAGTCGGACTTGAATTTCGCTGTACCTAGGTGCATGGGAAAATAAAGACTCCAGCAAGTATGTATGTTTACAATTATCCCCAGTGTAGGATAGAGTTAGTGTGCGGGGATCGCTGGTCAGTATCTCTAAACTAAACTATACTAAACATAAAAATGATACATGGTAGTGTAAGTGATCCAATGAAGCACTGAGGTCGCTTAGTGGAGGAGTCAGTGAAGGCGTGGAGGAATAGTAAATGACAGCCTCTTTGTTACACGGGGGCGGTGTGTGCACTCAGGAAGTGGGAGGGCCCATCCACAGCCCCCACCAGATGCATTTCAAGACAGCAAAGGGAATGTAAGAGTGGGTGAGGTTATGGCACCATGCCCAGACCGTTTCTGGGAAGCTACTGGCAGCCTGCCCAGCTTTAAGACCAACTCTGATCAGCGACTCTGCCTCAGATCACTTACAATGTATCACTTGCATGTTCTACACAACTCTTTCTCCACCCTGACATCTTTAATATGTACAATGCCTACTTAATGCAAACTACTTTTTATATCCCAGTTATTTTTCACATAGTTCTTTATCTAAGAAGACATCCAATATGTATGATACACCTCCATATGCAGTTCATTTGCACAACGGGCCACTATCCAAAGGCCTGAGCCATTGATTTAATGACACAAGCCCCCATCCCATCATCGCAACTGAGGAATTCAAATGAATCTGGATTGAAAATAAACCTGAGTATCAATAATAGCGGCCATGAGATTACAGGGATGTTTAAAGCTGCCGGTGATGAGATGGGGGCTTGTGTCATTAAATCAATGGCTCAGGCCTTTGGATAGTCCATGATATTACAAGGCCGTTTAAACATGCTCTGTCTGTCTCTCTAGGGCGGTCACGGTGGCGCAGCGGTAGAGTTGCTACCTTACATCGCTTGCAGCGCCGGAGACCCGGTTCGATCCCGACTACGGGTGCTGTCTGTACGGAGTTTGTACGTTCTCCCCGTGACCGCGTGGGTTTTCTCCAAGATCTTCAGTCTCCTCCCACACTCCAAAGACGCACTGGTATGTAGGTTAATTGGCTTGGTGTATGTGTGAAAAAAAAATTGTCCCCAGTGTGTGTAGGATAGTGTTAATGTGTGGGGATCGCAAGTCGGTGCAGACTCTGTAGGTCGAAGGGCCTGTTTGCAAGATGGCACTGGAATGTGGCAACCCTCTGCCTGCTGTTCCAGAAGAGGATCTATAGTACTCTGGTATGAGTTGACTGGATAGCACGTAGAACAAGCATTTCACTTCAACTATGTACACGTGACAATAAATAAACCAACCCAAACTTGTACAGCATGGACTAGAGGGGCCAAAGGGCCTGTTCCTGTGCTGAATAATTCAATAACACTATCCTTCCATTTCATCTTAGTACAGCCTGATCATACCATCATATTGATGATATACATATAGTAGTGACGGAACAAGGCATGCACTGAACAAGGGTCTCGACCCGAAACGTCACCTATTCCTTTTCTCCAGAGATGCTGCCTGACCCGTTGTGTTACTCCAGCATTTGTGCCTCTCCTCCCTTTACATATTCTTTATATCTAATGTATTCCCTGCTGAATTATGCATTTCACACAATTATCCAGAGTACATGTTTTCTGTAAGATAGTTATGTATAGACTTGGCAAAGAGAAAACTGACAGTTTTATGATTAAAATCTTATGCATATTACGATTGTTCTGACTCATTCCCAGTTAATGAACTAACCAGCCTTTTGATTTAATGGATTGATCCAGTCAGCACAGATATACCGATTTAGTTTAGTTTAGTTTAGTTCAGAGATACAACGTGGAAAAATGCCATTTGGCGCGCCAAAACCACGCCAACCAGCGATCCCCGGCCTACTCCTGCACCTGTTGTCTACTGTCTATTGTCTATTGAGACTGAATGGTGCAGGAGAAAGGGTGGCACGGTGGCACAGCGGTAGAGTTGCTGCCTCACGGCACTTGCAGCGCCAGAGACCCAGGTTCGATCCTGACTATGAGCGCTCTCTGTACTGAGTTTGTACGTTCTCCTGTGACTGCGTGGGTTTTCTCCGAGATCTTCAGTTCTCTCCCACACTCCAAAGACGTACAGGTTTGTAGGTTACACAGAAAAGCTGGAGAAACTCAGCGGGTGCAGCAGCATCTAGATGCTGCTGCACCCGCTGAGTTTCTCCAGCTTTTCTGTGTAACCTTCGATTCTCCAGCATCTGCAGTTCCCTCTTAAACAGGTTTGTAGGTTATTTGGCTTGGTTCTAAGTGTAAATTGTCCCTAGTGTGCCTAGGGTAGTGTTATAGTGTGGGAATCACTGGTCGACACGGACTCGGTGGGCCGAATGGTCTGTTTCCACGCTGTATCTCTAAACTAAACTAAAACTAAAAAAAAACGAAAGGCCAACACATTGTTGCCTCACAGCATCGGAGACCCGGGTTCGATCCCGACTGTGTCTCTAAACTAAACTACACATTGAGTACATAGGCCACATTGTGCTTCCACAAACAATAGGAAGTCTGTTGTTAATCCTGAACCCTGGTCGGTAGAGTCTGGGTGGCAGGTGCTCAACTGGAGTTTTGACGTTTGACACTTAAAACTATTTACGTGCTCTGAAAGTCCCAGGCAATCAGAGAGTTTTTACAATCTGCTGGACTAAAGATAATTCAGTTGTGTGGGTGGAGGGAGTGGCTTGGTATGGATCAGCAACAACATATATATGTATTCTCGAACCCTACCGAGCTGCCAACCTGCATGTACAAACTACAGGGCTCAACAATTAAAGATCAACAGTTGCCCTGTGTCCTAATTTGTATCATGTGACTGTGTTTTCCAACCAAATATGGTTCCTGGTTTGGCAGTGTTAGATTATAAAATACTTGACGTTTGTCTGTAGCCCTGTTATTACATCCAAATATCTAATAACACTTCTTCAGACTACAAGTCCAGAACCAGGGGCCATTGTTCCAGACCCTGGGGCCACAGTTACCAGAACCAGGGGCCACAGTTCTAGAACCAGGGGCCACAGTTCTAGAACCAGGGGCCATATTTCCAGAACCAGGGGGCCACAGTTCCAGAACCAGGGGCCATATTTCCAGAACCAGGGGCCACAGTTCTAGAACCAAGGGCCCCACAGTTTCTAGAACCAGGGGGGCACAGTTTTAGAACTAGGAGCCATATTTCCAGAACCAGGGGCCACAGTTCCAGAACCAGGGGCCACAGTTCTAGAACCAGGGGCCACAGTTCTAGAACCAGGGGGCCACAGTTCCAGAACCAGGGGCCATATTTCCAGAACCAGGGGCCACAGTTCCAGAACCAGGGGCCATATTTCCAGAACCAGGGGCCACAGTTCCAGAACCAGGGGCCACAGTTCCAGAACCAGGGGCCACAGTTTAAGAATAAGGGGTAAGCCATTTAGAACGGAGACGAGGAAACACTTTTTCTCACAGAGAGTTGTGAGTCTGTGGAATTCTCTGCCTCAGAGGCCGGTTCTCTTTCAAGAGAGAGCTAGATAGGGCTCTTAAAGAAAGCGGAGTCAGGGGATATGGGGAGAAGGCAGGAACGGGGTACTGATTGGGGATGATCAGCCCTGATCACATTGAATGGCGGTTCTGGCTCAAAGGGCCGAATGGCCTCCTCCTGCTCCTATTATCTATTGTCTATAATTGTGAATACAGGCCCGTTATTCTGCTGTTTATAAAAATATGCACATATGGCAATGAAAAACAAAGGACACCAAATGCTGGAGCAAGTCAGCAGACTAGGCAACATCTCTGGAGGACATTTTGGGTTGACTCTAATATGGGCCCTCAATGGTATAGCTGGCTGAGCTGCTGCCTCACAGATCCAGCAACCTGGGTTCAAGCCTGACCTCGGATGTGGAGTTTTCATGCTCGCCCTGTGGGTTTTCTCCATATGCCCTGCTTTCATCCCTAAGATGAGCAGGTTGGTATGTTAATTTGCCTCTGAAGAGCGTTAGAATCTTGAAGGGGGGGGGGGAGGGGGGGGGGGGGGGGGTGTAGCTAGTGGTGAATAAGTTGCAGGTAAACTAGTGAGAACTAGCGAGCTAGCATAGACTTGAAGGTCCAAATGGCCTCCTTTGAAGTGGTAAAATAATGTGGTTCAGTGGAATATAAACACTTACTGGTGTTATGATCCATTTACCAGTACACAATGTTATTATAACCACTTTAAAGAAAACAAAAGAAACCTGTTTAAAATGGCTTTGTATTTTCATTTGGGGTTTTATACACAAGAGCCCTGGAGATCCATTATCAGTTGCAAGAAACTCTAAGAAAACCCCTCGATTGTTCAGCAGCCTTGCACAGGATTATGAGTGTAAACAGGAAACCAGGCTACTCGAGGTGGACTTGTTTGCATTGGTATTGGTCCGGATGGTTTGTGTGGAGATGTGAGGAGCAGATCCAGGACCGTTTTGCCTTTGAACTCACAAAACTAATACTTCAATATCCTAAACAGTGAATCAGAGGGCAGAACAGCATAGACGAGGGATACAGATGATGGAAGATGATAGGGCGGCATGATGGCACAGCGGTAGAGTTTGCTGCCTTACAGTGCCAGAGGCCTGGGTTTGATCCTGACTACGGGTGCTGTCTGTACGGATATTGTACCTTCTCCCCCCGTGACCTGTGTGGATTTTCTATGGGTGCTCCGGTTTCTTCCCACAATCCAAAGGCGTGCAGGTTTGTAGGTTAATTGGCTTGGTAAAATTGTAAATTGCCCCCAGAGTGTAGGATAGTATCAATGCACGGGATGATCGCGGGCCGAAGGGCCTGTTTCCGCACTGTATCTCTAAACTAAACCAAATATGCTTTGCAGCCTATTGAATGTTGGCTAATTCAAAGAGTAGAGACACAAGAGACTACAGGTGCTGAGAGAAAACAAAACTGTCGGAGGAACTCAATGGGTTAGGCAACATCTAAAGAAGGATCCTAATCTGAAGTAAGTTTGTCCATTTCCCTCCATAGATGTTGCATTGACTCTTTGAGTTTCACAAGCAGTTGTCAGTCAAAGTATAGTCCATTTTCCCCCTACCTTTCACTTTCTGAAGAATGGTACCAACCCGAAACGTAACCCATCAATATCCTCCACAGATGTTGCCTGACCCGTTGAGCTACTGTGTGTGTCTTTGGAGTGTGGGAGGAAACCGGAACACCCGGAGAAAATCCACACGGTCACAGGGAAAACGTACAAACTCCGTACAGACAGCACCCATAGTCAGAATCGAACCTGGGTCTCTGGCGCTGTAAGGCAGCGACTCTACCGCTGCGCCACCGTGCCACCCTAGTTATAAGGAGTGACTGGATAGTTTGGTACCTTTCCATTCTAACCTTGCAACAGATGTACCTTATCCCCCACAGCCATTTCCTTCTGCAAACTCTCTTGCCTGTTGATGTTCTTCCTACAGTGTGTGGCCAGTGTTAGATGCGATACTCAGTTTGTGGTATTAGCTGGGTATCTCCCCTCTGGTTCTTTTGCCAATCATCCTATCTTTCCACGGTCTATTAACCTTTCAAAGCAGTTGGCCCTTGTTTGCTCTATCTAAACACCTTTGCCTCTCTTTACGTCATCAAAAATCCCACTATTTGCACTGCTCTGATCTTCCTCTGCATCTTATGCCAATCCCTGGTTGTTAAACCCCTTTCAAAGACACACTGTCATGTCAAAGATAAAAAAGGTTGATCATTTCCGGTTTACATTTGCACAGAATAGGAAGATTATGACTGAAGGTCAAAGAGTTGGAGCTCTGTGGAAGCATCTGAATCAGTATATTCCTACGAACAAACTTAAGCAGAGATATTCGGCAGTTTTGGTGTCCTTATTTAAGAAGGAGTGTATGCAATGAAGTTAGTTCAGAGGAAACAATGTGTAGGTTGTTAGGTTATATATGAAACTAAATTGTTTTTAATGTGTAGGTGGAATCATAGTGATAGATGGAAATATGTGGAGCATGAAATGGTAGTAGGTAGGATTAGTATAAATGAACGCTTGGGGTTTAAGCCAAACATGATGCCAAGTTACATTATTCTCCCCTGCATGCACATGATCTATGATGCCTGTCCCTCCATTCCCTGCATATCCATGAGCCATTCCAAATGCCACTTAAACCCTACTCTTGAATCAGCCTCCACCACCATCCTTGGCAAGATTGTTAAGGGCTTGGACAAGCTAGAGGCAGGAAACATGTTCCCGGTGTTGGGGGAGTCCAGAACCAGGGGCCACGCAGTTTAAGAATAAGGAATAAGCCATTTAGAATGGAGATGAGGAAACACTTTTTCTCACAGAGAGTGGTGAGTCTGTGGAGGCAGGTTCTCTGGATGCCTTCAAGAGAGAGCTAGATAGGGCTCTTAAAAATAGTGGAGTCAGGGGATATGGGGAGAAGGCAGGAATGGAGTACTGATTGGGGATGATCAGTCATGATCACATTGAATGGCGGTGCTGGCTCGAAGGGCCAAATGGCCTGCTCCTGCACCAATTGTCTATTGTTTATTGGCAGCGGGTTCCAGACTACTATCGGCCACACTGGAGACCCTCGGGCTCTCTTTGATCAGACTTTACAGACTTTATCTTGCGCTAAAAGTTATTCATGTTATTTCCTTCATCAAGTATCTATACACTGTGGACGGCTCGACCTGGAACATCACCCATTCCTTCTTTCCAGAGATGCTGCCTGTCCCGCTGAGTTACTCCAACAATTTGGGTCTATCTTCAGTTTAAACCAGTGTCTGCAGTTCTTTCTTATACATTAAAAGTCTAGCCCTGTCTCCTGGACATTAGCCATACTGAAACTTGTTAACTTCATGGGTAGGATGGTACACGGGGAGACTGAAACCTTTTACCTTCTACTAATTGGAAGTTAACCGCGATGTTGAGGCATAAACAAAGCAGTGGTACAAAATGTTGAAGCTCCCCTCCCACTCTGTTTCAGCCCTTGAAAGGGATTACTCATTCTCTGGTACAGTAAAGGGACCTTCCTTCAAGCTGGGTGGAGATGTTCGAGGCTGATAGGCTGGAACACTAGAAAACATGAACAATTACCATATACATGGTAAATGGTAGGGAATTGAAGAATGTAGGTGAACAGAGGGATCTGGGAATAACTGTGCACAGTTCCCTGAAAGTGGAATCTCATGTAGATAGGGTGGTAAAGAAAGCTTTTGGTGTGCTGGCCTTTATAAATCAGAGCATTGAGTATAGAAGTTGAGATGTAATGTTAAAATTGTACAAGGCATTGGTGAGGCCAATTCTGGAGTATGGTGTACAATTTTGGTCGCCTAATTATAGGAAGGATGTCAACAAAATAGAGAGAGTACAGAGGAGATTTACTAGAATGTTGCCTGGGTTTCAGCAACTAAGTTACAGAGAAAGGTTGAACAAGTTAGGGCTTTATTCTTTGGAGCGCAGAAGGTTAAGGGGGGACTTGATAGAGGTTTTTAAAATGATGAGAGGGATAGACAGAGTTGACGTGGAAAAGCTTTTCCCACTGAGAGTAGGGAAGATTCAAACAAGGGGACATGACATGAGAATTAAGGGTCTGAAGTTTAGGGGTAACATGAGGGGGAACTTCTTTACTCAGAGAGTGGTAGCTGTGTGGAATGAGCTTCCAGTGAAGGTGGTGGAGGCAGGTTCGTTTTTATCATTTAAAAATAAATTGGATAGGCATATGGATGGGAAGGGAATGGAGGGCTATGGTCTGAGCGCAGGTATATGGGACTAGGGGAGATTATGTGTTTGGCACGGACTAGAAGGGTCGAGATGGCCTGTTTCCGTGCTGTAATTGTTATATGGATATGTGGTTATATGGCTACACTAGTGGGCCTCTTAAGCCTCTTCCACCATTCAATATTTGGAGTATTGTGAGCAATTTTGGGCTCCATATCTGAGGAAGGATGTGCTGGTGCTGGAGAGGGTCCAGAGGGGGTTTACTAGAATGATCCCAGGAATGATTGGGTTAACATATGATGAGTGTTTGACAATGCTGGGCCTGTACTCAGCACCTCATATTTAACTTGGGCAGCTTACACCCCAGCGGTAGGAATAATGACTTCTCTAACTTCAAGTAACCTTTTTCTCTCCTTCTCTCTCCATGCTCTCCCCTTCCTAGTTCTCCCACTGTCCTCCCCGATTACATTTTGTCTGTATGCTTCGTGCCACCTCCTCTCTGCCAACAATGATCTATTATCCATTTTCCTTGATGCCTCATCCCCCTTTGATTTCTCGTTTTCACACCTTATACTTCCTTATCTCTGTCTTTCCCTCCCCCCTGACTCTGGACCCAAAATGTCACCCGTTCCTTCTATCCAGAGATGCTGCCTGTCACGCTGAGTTACTCCAGCACTTTGTGTCTATCGTCGGTGTAAACTGGCAACTTCAGTCCCTTCCTAAACATTATGGCAAGCCTCTCCAAAGCCTCCACTTCCTTCCTGTAATGGGGCAATCTCTTCCTTTTGTTCTGGTTCCCAAAAATATCCCAATCTTGGTCTGTAATACATTTAGCAACTTCACATCCACACCATCTTGGGTCAAAATTTCCAAAGCAAAGAATTTCTTTATGAAGCCAGAAAACTCTAGCTCGCTGCTCTGCCCTCTCCCCAGAGTCAGTACCTCCCTCTGTCTCTAATACTTTCCACTTCCCCAGGGCTCTGTTCCAATCTCTGCTGCTCCATAGCCGGCTTGTCACTTCAAATTTATTCTCATCTTCGCACCACTTACTGCTGAAAGGACTGACTTGGAAAATCAATCAAGCACTGAGGTCTTCTGCCAAAGCCTTTGATGAAAATACAAGGCAAGGCCAGTGAATTACAGTTGCAATGTAAGATGCAACAACTAATATGCCCAAAACAAGCTTTCATGTACTGTAGAGAGGGAATGATAATGGGACCTCTGTTTCTGTCTCACAGCAGTTATGGTCATTGGATCATTAAGTGTGGAAACAGGCCCTTTCGCCCAACTTGCCAATGCTGACCAACATGCCCCATCTCCACTAGTCCTACCTGCCTGCATTTCACCCATATCCCTCTAAACCTATCCATTCCATGTACCTGTTCAAATGTCTTCTAGATGTTGTGATAGTACCTGCTTCAACCACCTCATCTGGTAGCTCCTTTCATATACCTGCCAATATTAATGCCTTCAATGTTCTGTTGTGCTGAAGCAAAGCAAGAATTTCATTGTCCTATCTGGGACACATGACAATAAACTCACTTGAATCTTGAATCTTGAATCTTTGCATTAAAAAGTTGCTCCCCAGGTTCCTATTAAATCTTTCCCCCTCACCTTGAACCTTTGTCCTCAGGTTCTTGATACCTCTACTCTGGGTACATTCACCCTATCAATTCCCTATCAACTCTACGAGGTGTATCCCAGAACATCCTGCGCTCCCAGAATTGGGTGGCATGGTGGACGATCAGTAGAGTTGCTGCCTCACAGCGCCAGAGACCTGGCTTCGATCCCAACTACAGGTGCTGTCTGCACCGAGTTTGTACGTTGTCCCCATGACCTGCGTGGATTTTCCTCAGGTGCTCCAGTTTCCTCCCACACTCCAAAGACGTACAGCTAATTGGCTTGGTATAATTTGGAATTGCCCCTGATGTGTGTAGGATAGTGTCAGTGTACGGGAATCACTCGTCAGCATGGGCTCGGTGGGCCGAAGGGCCTGTTTTCATGTTGCATCACTGAAAGAAACTAAACTAAATTTGGATTTTCTATGTCAAAGTAGAACTTGTATATCATTGACTGTCGAGTATTTCGAGGGAACTTGGGATCTTGATAAGAGCTGCAAACATTAAGGCATTTTGGAACCCTCAAGCCCATTTGCTAAGGTGTGGTTAGGCACAAAATGCTGGAGTAACTCAGTGGGACAGGCAGCACCTCTGGAGAGAAGGAATGGGTGGTGTTTGGGGTTGAGACCCTTCTTCCGTGGATGTGAAGTTGCTCAGTGTATTAAAGACCGGGATTAGTATAGGTCTTGGAAACCATGGCAAAACAAGAGGTCTGAAGAAGGGTCTCGACCCGAAACATTACCCATTCTTTCTCTCCAGAGATGCTGCCTGTCCCGGCTGAGTTATTCCAGCATTTTATGTCTAACTGGTGTAAACCAGCATCTGTCGTTCTTTCCTATACTGTTAACAACACTAAACCCCAGTACACAAAAAAGCTGGAGAAACTCAGCGGGTGCAGCAGCATCTATGGAGCGAAGGAAATAGGCAACGTTTCGGGCCGAAACGTTGCCTATTTCCTTCGCTCCATAGATGCTGCTGCACCCGCTGAGTTTCTCCACCTTTTTTGTGTACCTTCGATTCTCCAGCATCTGCAGTAGGCCTTCTTAAACACTATTTCCTTCGCTCCATAGATGCTGCTGCACCCAGTATGTACCTTCGATTCTCCGATAGTGTGTGTTCAGTGTTTTCTGATAGTTGAAGTATGATTCGCATGCTAACAAGTCTTGGCAACACCCTGGGCTCTCTTCCATTGCCAGACGCAGTAACTGCTTGACCTCACAGCCACGAGATAGGACAGCTTTTTTTATTTTCATTCGATAACAGAGATCGGTTGCCAAGGCAACAGTCTCAACAAAGAAAAGCAACGGTTGTGTCAACCCTGCGAAATGAACAGGAACTATGGTTTGGTTGACCAAGCAACCGAGGCAGAAGCAAAAATCCTCGGCCTTTAATGCTCTGGTGAAGTCGCCAAGAAGTAATGGGGGAAAAATGGGAATCTCACAAAAGGAAAATTGCATAAAGGTTGCCGAAATAATGCAAGTAGACGTTGGAAAAATCTCTGGTGGACTGTGAGATTTTGGTAAATCTGCCCGAATCTGACTTAAATGACTGAAGATAGACGCAAAATGCTGGAGTAACTCAACGGGACAGGCGGCATCTCTGGAGAGAAGGAATGGATGACGTTTCGGGTCGAGACCCTTCTTCGGACTGATGTCAGGGGAGAGGAAGAGACATAGATAAGGAAGTGTAAGGTGTGAAAATAGGACAAAGGGAATGGAGATCAAGAAATATGTAGAATAGATCATTGTTAGTTGGGAGAAGGTGAACACCACAGTAAACAGAGATAAAATGTAGTCAGAGACAGACTGGTCAGAGAACTGGGAAGGGGGAGGGATGGAGAGAGAGGGAAAGGAAGGGTTACGGAGTAAAAGAAATCAATGTTCATACCGCTGGGGTGTAAGCTGCCCAAGTGTAATGTGAGGTGCTGTTCCTCCAATTTGCGCTGGGCCTCACTCTGTCAATGGAGGAGGCCCAGGACAGAAAGACAGTGTGAGAATGAGAGGGGGAGTTAAAGTGTTTAGTAACCGGGTGATCAGGTTGGTTTAGGCGGACTGAGTGGAGGTGATCAGCGAAACGATCGCCGAGCCTGCGCTTGGTCTCACCAATATATAGGACTGAAGGATATGTAGCCCCTTCCCCCTCTTCTGGACACTCATCCCCCCCCACCCCCCTCAGCCCCATCCCATCCCATAATGAGTCCTCCCATTAATTTTTAAATCCCCCCTTTCTTCAAAAAAAAGGCTAATATAGGATGGTATATTTGTGCAGTTGATGGCCAGTATGGACTCAATGGACCTAAAGGCCTGTTTCTGTGCCGTATCTCACTACCACACTATGACAAGTCTATTCATGTTCATCTCGAAGCTTCGATTGGCTTCCCATTCCATATTTTGAGTTCCCATTTCTCCTTCAAAATTAAAGGGTGCAAAGTTTAACAAAAGTATGTCAAAAGTTAACAAAAATGTGAAAAAAAAATTAACAAAGGAGTCTGAAGAATGGGGCTGCACGGTGCCTCGGCAGTAGAGTTGCTGCCTTATGGTGCAAGTGGCCCGGGTTTGATCGTGCCTATGGGCGCTGTCTGTACAGAGTTTGTTCATTCTCCCCGTGAACTGCGTGGGTTTTCTCCGGGTGCACTGGTTTCCTCCCACACTCCAAAGATGTGCAGGTATGTTGGCTAATTGGCTTTGGTTTAAAAAAAAGTTAAATTGGCCCTAATATATTGTTAGGATAGTGTTAGTGTGCAGGGATGGCTGGTCGGCACGGACTCAGTGGGCCGAAGGGCCTGTTTCCCAGTTGTATCCGAGTTGTATCTCTAAACTAACCCAAAAATCCCAACCCGAATCATCATCTATCCTTTGCTTGACCTGGTGAGTTACTCGAGCACTTTGTGTCTACCAAAAGTATATCAGGTAACCATCAGACAACCATACGGCTCAGTTTGCTGAGTCAATGATCGTGAGTTCAAGTCCCATAGAGGGAGTGCAGAGAAGGTTCACCAGACTGATTCCTGGGATGTCAGGACTGTCTTATGAAGAAAGACTGGATAGACTTGGTTTATACTCTCTAGAATTTAGGAGATTGAGAGGGGATCTTATAGAAACTTACAAAATTCTTAAGGGGTTGGACAGGCTAGATGCAGGAAGATTGTTCCTGATGTTAGGGAAGTCCAGGACAAGGGGTCACAGCTTAAGGATAAGGGGGGAAATCCTTTAAACCGAGATGAGAAGAACTTTTTTCACACAGAGAGTGGTGAATCTCTGGAACTCTCTGCCACAGAGGGTAGTTGAGGCCAGTTCATTGGCTATATTTAAGAGGGAGTTAGATGTGGCCCTTGTGGCTAAGGGGATCAGGGGGTATGGAGAGAAGGCAGGTACGGGATACTGAGTTGGATGATCAGCCATGATCATATTGAATGGCGGTGCAGGCTCGAAGGGTCGAATGGCCTACTCCTGCACCTAATTTCTATGTTTCTATGTTTCTATTCCTAAGGTCTGAGCACACAATGCAAGCTCCCACTTCAGTTTCATTGTTTAGTTCAGTTTAGTTTCGAGATACAGCACGGAAACAGGCCCTTCGGCCCACCCGGTCCGCGCTGACCAGCGATCCCCGCACATTAACACTATCCTATACCCTCTAGGGACAATTTTTACATTTTTTCAAGCCAATTAACCTACAAACCTGTACGTCTTTGGAATGTGGGAGGAAACCAAAGATCTCAGAGAAAACCCACGCAGGTCACACGGGGAGAACGTACAAACTCCGTACAGACAGCGCCCGGGTCTTGGGTCTCCGGCGCTGCTTTCGCTGTAAGGAAGCAACTCTACCGCTGCGCCACCATGACTGCCCTAAATGTGATCTTTTAAGCAATAGGCCAAACCAAAGTCCTGGTTGCTATGTTGGTGAATGCAAAAACTCCCCTGGTTTTCACACGGATTTCCCAGTATCCTGCTCATCATCAGTCTTTGTTCGTTATCACTGAAATGTTATCTGCTCACCACAACATCGCTGTTAGTGGACCTGTGCACTTGCTAACGTTTTTTCTACATTATAATTTCAAAAGACATTTTGTAAACAAGTTGGATATGAATGCCGAGGTCACAATGAGCATCCTCTGATTTTGATTTAATTGATTGCACGGTTCAGCAGAGAAAGAGGCCCTTCAGCCCCTCCCAACCCACGCCCACTATCGATCACCCGTTCACACTAGTTCTATGCTATCCCACTTTCACATCCACTCCCGACACACTAGGGGCGACTTACAGAAACTAATTAACCTGCAAACCTGCGCTTCTTTAGGATGTGGGAGGACCCAGAGGCAAATCTGGGGTCACAGGAAGCATGTGCAAACTCCACACAGATATCACCTGAGGTCAGGATTGAACCTGGGTCTCTGGTGCTGTGAGGTACAATGCCCAGCTGTGCCACTGTGCCAAGCCCATTGATTGACACATATTATTTGTGATCAATGAAGCGATTTATATCTGGAAGGGAGGTGGTGATTTGTGGATGCTAATATATGTGGTAAACACTCTCTCACATGCAGCAATGATCTCCAAGTTGCCTGATCAGCGCTGGGTTTTAATCAGTAACTGCAGTGTTGCCTAGTTGTTGTGACACAGCCCCTACAGAAGATATGAATCATGACTCCCTGTAGTGGTGGACATGTCAGCAGACAACACGACACAGAAATGAGACACCCTCTTTCCCCTATTTGTTTATTGTGCACCCCACCTACTCCTGTACTGAGTCAGAAGAAGGGTCTCGACCCGTAACGTCACCCATTCCTTCTCTCCAGAGATACTGCCTTTCCAATTGAGTTACTCCAGATTTTCGTGTCTACCCCCCAGTACTGAGGTAGGCACCAATTTCTCCCATTGGGACTAAAGAAATTCCTCCTCATCTCCTTCCTAAAGGAACATCTAATTCTGAGGCTGTGGCCTCTAGTCCTAGACTCTCCCACAAGTGGAAACATCCTCTCCACATCCACGTGTAAGAAAGAACTGCAGATGCTGGTTTAAATTGAAGGTAGACACAAAATGCAGGAGTGACTCAGTGTGTGAGGCAGCATCTCTGGAGAGAAGGAATGGGTGACGTTTTGGGTCAAAACCCTTCTTCAGACTGATCCACAAAATGCTGGAGTATCTCAGCGGGTGAGGCAGCATCTCTGGAGAGACGAAATGGGTGACGTTTCAGGTCGAGACCCTTCTTCAAACTAAAGAAGGGTCTCAACCCGAAACGTCACCCATTCCTTCTCCCCAGAGATGCTGCCTATCCCGCTGAGATACTCCAGCATCTTGTGTCTATCTGTAGTTCCTTGTTTCTGCAAACTTCCCACACAGTGGCAGAGGCAACTCGTGATCTGGTCCGGGACCGTCTTTGAGCAAGAGACAGAACCTAAGACCCTGAAGATGGACATAGACACAATGGAAACAATGTTTGCACAATTCATATTTACAGGTTGGGTTTGTTATTGACAACAGAGTGAAGTTAGTGACTCAAGAATGGGTCCACTGGGCTTATATTCACTGGAATTTAGAAGGATGAGAGGATATCTGATAGAAACATATAACATTCTTCAGGGATTGGACAGGCTAGATGCAGGAAAAATGTTCCCCCATGTTGGGGGAATCCAGAAACAGGGGTCACAGTTTAAGAACAAGGGATCGGCCATTTAGCATTGAGATGAGGAAAAACATTTTCACCCAGAGAGTTGTGAATCTGTGGAATTCTCTGCCACAGAAGGCAGTGGAGGCCAATTCCCTGGATGTATTCAAGAGAGAGTTAGATATAGCTCTTAGGGCTAATGGAATCAAGGGATATTGGAAGATAGCAGGAACAGGGTACTGATTCTGGATGATCAGCCATGATCATATTGAATGGTGGTGCTGGCTCTAAGGGCCGAATGGCCTACTCCTGCACCTATTTTCTATGTTTTTATGCTTCAAAGAAACGGCTGTAGAAAAGTTTGAGTGATGAAACAGCTGTATTGTAATGGACCACCCAGCCTGAATGTGTAATGGAAGTTATACATACATCAGAAACCTAGTGAGCTTTCCAATGTGTGAACATATGGTCTAGGCAACCAACATGTTGTTAAGTTTATCATTTTTTCTCACTCATTTTTGTGTTTGTAAGGTTGTCAAGTCAGTGTGGATCAGTTGTGAACGTATTGACCCCAGTAGAAAGATAAATCCAATCCTAGGTAGCTCAGGAGAAGTGTGCAGGAAGGAACTGCAGGTGCTCGTTCAAACCAAAGATATGCTGGAGTAATTGAAAAATCTGGAGTAACTCAGCGGGACAGGCAGCATCTCTGGAGAGATGGAATGGGTGATGTTTCGGGTCGAGACCCTTCTTCAGACTGAGATTCAGGGGAGGGGGAGACACAGAGATATGGAAGGGTATGGTGTGAAAATGTGAGATCAAAGGTGATGAAGCTCAAGAAACATGTAGAATAGATAATTGTTAGCTAGGGGATGGTGACAATGAGGCATACAAAGATAAAATGTTATCAGGAGGACAGTCAGACTGTCTCCTTTCTCCTCATCTCCTCGCGAAAGCTTTTCACAACTATACAACCAATAGGACACCTTGATAGTGTCCTCTGTGATGTTCAAAGGAAAGACTCTGAACTCTTGAAGTGTTTCTAACAGCAAAATAAAAAACGCATTTCAACTTTCCATTCAGTGTGAATGAGCTGGTGTGCCAATAGCCCAGATATTCACATGAATCTCTTCCCAGCATTTATCGATACAAGGAACTGCAGATGCTGGAATCTTGAGCAAAACACAAAGTGCTGGAGTAACTCAGCGTGTCAGACTGGTTGGAGTGAACACTACTGAATATAACACTAATTAATGTACAGACACTGACAACTTTGGAAAAGATTTGGCACTGTTCTCAATTTGTATATATTTTAAAATCTAAATAAAGTTTAATTTTGGAAAAATAATATCTCTGAAGAAGGGTCCCAACACAAAATGTCACCTATCCATGTTCTCTGGAGATGCTGCCTGACACGCTGAGTTACTCCAGCACTTTGTGTTTTGCTCAAGATTCCAGCATCTGCAGTTCCTTGTATCGATAAATGCTGGGAAGAGATTCATGTGAATATCTGGGCTATTGGCACACCAGCTCATTCACACTGAATGGAAAGTTGAAATACGTTTTTTATTTTGCTGTTAGAAACACTTCAAGAGTTCAGAGTCTTTCCTTTGAACATCACAGAGGACACTATCAAGGTGTCCTATTGGTTGTATAGTTGTGAAAAGCTTTCGCGAGGAGATGAGGAGAAATTTCTTTAGTCAGAGGGTGGTGAATCAGTGGAATTCTTTGCCACAGACGGCTGTGGAGGCCAAGTCAGTGGTCATTTCTAAGGCAGAGACTGTCAGATTCTTGATTAGTACGGGTGTCAGCGGGTATGGGGAGATGGCAGGAGAATGGGGTTGAGTAGGGAAAGATAGATCAGCCATGATTGAATGTCAGAGTAGGCTTGATGGGCCGAATGGCCTATTTCTGCTCCTATATGTTATGAAAGCGCAAGACTCTTTCTGTTCAATCCCCGATGACCCGCGATGGTGGTCCACGTGCTTGAAGCTTGTAAATTTTGTGGTTGCCTTGCCTGGATAGTTAATTTACTCCCAGCCACAGCTCTGTTGTTGTGTATCCTCGATATAAACAGCACACCGCACAGGAAATGGACACACGGGCTTCTTTGAGTAACTGGATGATATCATCGTTCATGCTTCTGGAATTAAAATCAAACACAGCCTGGAACTTTCTCAATAAATTGACTATACTTCCCACATCTGCAGACTGATTTAAATCCACACCACCTGCAGGACATAGAACATAGACCATAGAACAGGCCTTTCAGCTCACAATGTCCATGCCGAACATGATGCCAAGACTTCTGAGATTGTACAGAGCCCTAGTGAGACCACACCTGGATTATTGTGTGCAGTTTTGGTCCCCTAATTTGAGGAAGGACATTCTTGCTATTGAGGGAGTGCAGCGTAGGTTTACAAAGTTAATTCCCGGGATGGCGGGACTGTCATATGCTGAGAGAATGGAGCGGCTGGGCTTGTACACTCTGGAGTTTAGAAGGATGAGAGGGAATCTCATTGAAACATATAAGATTGTTAAGGGTTTGGACACGCTAGAGGCAGGAAACATGTTCCCGATGTTGGGGGAGTCCACAACCAGGGGCCACAGTTTCAGAATAAGGAGTAAGCCATTTAGAACGGCGACGAGGAAACACTTTTGCTCACAGAGAGCGGTGAGGCTGTGGAATTCTCTGCCTCAGAGGGCGGTGGAGGCAGGTTCTCTGGGTGCTTTTAAGATAGAGCTAGATAGGGCTCTTAAAAATAGCGGAGTCAGGGGATATGGGGAGAAGGCAGGAACGGGGTACTGATTGGGGATGATCAGCTATGATCACATTGAATGGTGGTGCTGGCTTGACGGGCCAAATGGCCTACTCCTGCACCAATTGCCTATTGTCTATTGTCTATTATCTATAAGACCAACCCTTATCTGTCTGCAAACTGCACATAACCCATATCCCTCCATTCCCTGCATATCCGTGTGCCTGTCCACAAGCCTCTTGAATGCCACTATCGTTTCTGCCTCCAGCACGACCCCTGGCCCTGCGTTCCTGGCACCCACCAACCTCTTGCCCCATGCATCTCCTTTAACCTTTTCCTCTCTCGCCTTAAAGCTACGCACTCTAGCTTTTGATATTTCCATCCTGGAGAATGATTCTGACTGTCAACCCTATCTGTGCCCTCTGTAATTTGATTTATTTCCATCAGGTCCCTCCTCAAACTCCAGTGCTCCAGAGCAAATCATCCATCTGTCCAGCATCTACTTATAGCTAATCCAGGCATCATTCTGGGCAATCTCCTCTGTACCCATTTCAAAGGCGTCACCTCCTTCTTGCATAGGGGTGACCAGAACAGCAGACAACACTCTATGGAAGCCCAATGCTTTATGCTGGAAGTGGAATGGAATGAGAACAATTCTATTTCAAGAGAGCTCTTCAAGGGAACATAGGTCTGAGGTTATTGCCAAGTACCAAGCAGACGGTGACGTCAAACAGAAGGAGTGTGACGCAAATGGAAAATGTTCCAACCAATGAATTTCACAAAAAAAGGGAAGTGGGGAGCGAGTTAGGAACACCCTTCAAGATGACTAACTTGACCCTTAGGGTCAATAGAATGTGTGAGGCAAATGGATCTGTCCATCTACCAGTCAAGAAGAGAGGGCATACAATGTGCTGGGGAAAGCAATGGAAAAACGGAAGCCACCACAGTCACCAGTGAGGATGGGTAATGAAGAGGATGACCTTGGATTGTGATGAAATCCCTTCAGTGGAAAGTGTGATCACATTTGAGAAGGATGTGTTGTTGACACATTGATTAGTTTAGTTTTGAGATACAGCGCGGAAACAGGCCCTTTGGCCCACCCAGTCCACACCGACTGCACACTAAAACTACCCTACACACACCAGGGCCAATTCAAAATTATACCAAGCCAATTAACCTACAAACCGAAAGAATATGTGTGTTATGATTGTGTTTATAATTTGTTTGGTTGTTTTGTTGTTCGTCTTTTGCACAAAAGTCCGCGAGCATTGCCACTTTCATTTCACTGCACATCTCGTATGTGTATGTGACAAATAAACTTGACTTGACTTGACTTGACCTGTACGTCTTTGGGACGTGGAAGGAAACCGAAGATCTCGCGATCGCAGGGAGAACGTTCAAACTCCGTACAGACAGTACGATGAGGCCAGATCTTAAGCTAAAAATAAGCCGCAGGTGGAAGCCTCACATGCTCACTGTATTTATTTTTTAATTTTTTAAATTTTTTAATTTTATTAGAAGTAAGTACAATAATGTGGTATCTTGTAGATACCTAATATATATTGACATGTTACATTTTATGTACAACTTCTTATTTATTTATTTTTAGCAGTAAATGGAAGAAAAGAAAGGGAATAGTAGAAAAATAGAGAAGTACGTGATATCGAACAGTGAGGTGAAGGGGTGAAGGAAAGAAGAAAAGAGAGAAAATAGAGAGAGAGAGAGATAGAAAACGGGACTGAAGGAGAAATAGCTATTTATTATTCTTGACCACCCTTCACCCGATCCTGAAACAGTTAATTTCTACGGCTATGTTGCACCATATGCTTGTAAGAAGTCGAGAAATGGAGGCCAAATCATTAAGCATTGGTCTGCTTTGTTTGTTCACTGTATTTGAAAAAGCCAGCACAGCTAAGTGTTTTGGCAAAAGGAAAGCAAGGCTATTGGTTCTATTGGGCCTTGCCCATCAAATGTTGGGTTGTGCAAAGGTGTTACAGCAGATGAGGATTAGTAGTAGTTGAGGTAGCACAGGCGAGAAGATGAGTTTATCTTGGCATCATGTTTGGCATGGACATTGTGGGCCAAAGTTGCTGCACTGTACTGTTCCATGTTCTTTGACTCATATATGACCCCTCAGTTAAGGGACAAATGGAAAATGGGCACTTAACGATGCAACAGCCAGCAATGTCCACATCACAAGAGTGAATAAATAAGTACAATTGCAGGGTCTCGACATGAAACGTCACCTATTCCTTCTCTCCAGAGATGCTGCCTGACCCGCTGAGTTACTCCAGCACTTTGTGTCCAACCTTATGAATCATTGATTCAACCACAGCTGGAGATTGTATGCAGTTTCACTCATTAGACAATAGACAATACACAATAGACAATAGGTACAGGAGTAGGCCATTCAGCCCTTCAAGCCAGCACCACCATCCACAATCAGTACCCCGTTCCTGCCTTCTCCCCATATCCCTTGACTTCGCTATCTTTAATAGCTCTATCTAACTCTCTCTTGAAAGCATCCAGAGATTTGGCCTCACGATAGGGAGAAGGTGTTTGCACCAGAGAGGGTACAGAGGAGATTCACCAGGAGACATACAAAACTGCAGATGCAGGTAACTAGAGAAAAACACAAAGTGCTGGAGGAACTCAATGGGTCAGGCAGCATCTGCGGAGGGAATGGTCAGGAGATGTTTCAGGCCAGGATCCTCCTCAAACCCAGATTCACCAGTTTCTGAAAAAGGGTACCTGCCTGAAACATTACCTATCCTTTTCCTCCAGAGATGCTGCCTGGCCCGTTGAGTCACTCCAGCACTTTGTGTCTATCTTCAACAGAATGTTGCCTGGGATGGAACATTTCAGTTATGAGGGAAGGTTCCATGGGCTGGATCTCCTTGAAGCAGATAAAGTATAGAGGGAATCTAATGGACCTATACAACATTATGAGTGACACAAAGTAAATTGTAAAACACCTTTACCCATGGCAGACGTTTCTAGGATCAGAGGGTATAGGTTTAGGGGTAAGAGTTTTATAGGGGGATTTTTTCTTCACCCAGAGCGCAGTTTGATCCTGGAACTCATTGCCCATGGGGTTGGTGGAAGCAGAGACTGTCACAACACGTATCTCGACAAGCACATGAATGGCCAGGGTTTAGAAGGCTATGAGCTAATGTCCAAGACGTGTGATTGAGGGAGGAAAAATCAGTGGAAAATGTCAACTTGGAGAAAGTTCAGGCACGGAATGGAGGAGTGTTCAAGAAGGAACTGCAGATGCTGGAAAATCGAAGGTACACAAAAATGCTGGAGAAACTCAGCTGGTGCAGCAGCATCTATGGAGCGAAGGAAATAGGCAACGTTTCGGGCCGGTCTGAAGAAGGGTTTCGGCCCGAAACGTTACCTATTTCCTTCGCTCCAAAGATTTTTGTGTACCTACAGAATGGAGGGGGACTGGATGCATGAAAGATGCCATTGGCATGATTGGGTACAACAGCAGAAGAGAATGAGGGTAGTTATTGCAGGAAATCGAGACCAAGGCCTGATGATGTAGTCGAACAAACGCAGGTATGAATATGGATTTCTCCAACTCCAAGTAACCCTTACTCTCCTTCTCTCTCCATCCCTCCCCCAGCCTAGTTCTCCGAATAGTTTCTCTGCCTCCTGATTGAATATTGCTGGTTGCATACCCCATGGTCACCTTCTCCTCAGCTAACAATGTACCATTGTACACTCCTTGATCATCGTCCCCTTTGATCTGTGTTTTCACACCTTACCCTTCCATATCTCTATGTCTCCCTCTCGCCTGACTCTCACTGAAGAAGGGTCTTGACCCGAAACGTCACCCATTCCTTCATTCCCTCTTCAGCGATGCTGCCTGTCCTGCTGAGTTACTACAGCATTTTGTGTCTATGACAGGTTCTAACCTTGACCTGCGAGTTGTTGTGAGTGCATTGCACATATGAGTGGGTATTTCAGACTTTGTCAGAGACACCTATAAGAATGGGAACAATGCAGAGAAGCTGTTCCCCACAGGCAAGTAAACGCCAAATCTACGGGCATATTATTCACTTTCTGAAAAACCGCCACTGAGACTAGACTGTGTAATGGTTTGACTGTGCATTCATACTCATTGTAGAGGCGGATTGCATCAAGTGGCATTAGATTACTTATAAAGAAACTCACATCAAAGAGTTGTTGAGATCACTCTCCACCATGCCATCTCACGGTTTGATGTTAACAGTGTGAAAAACTTCACCAATCAAACACGAGGACTGGTTAGGGTGCTATTTTCACCCTAAATGTGTGAACATTTAGTGGTCCAATGTTAGGTATCATTCACCTCCATCGAATGCCACCTCTATTTTCATCTCTCTCTGTGCCCTATTCCAAACTTTTCAGCATGAGGGCCACATTATACATTTAGCCTACACACTCACACACACTCACAAACACTCACACTCACTCACGCACACACACTCACTCACTCACTCACACACACGCCCACACACACACCCACCCACACACACACACACACACACACCCACCCACACACTCACAAACACTCACACACACACACACACACACTCACACACACCCACACACACACACACACACACACACACACACACACACACACCCACACACACACACACACCCACACACACACCCACCCACACACACACACACACACACACACACACACACACACACACACACACATCCACCCACACACACACACACACACACACACACACACCCACACTCACACACACACACACACACACACCCACACACACACACACTCACCCACCCACGATGAGGAAACATTTTTTTCGCACAGAGAGTTGTGTGTGGGTCTTTGGAATTCTCTGCTTCAGAGGGCGGTGGAGGCCAATTCTCTGGATGCTTTCAAGAGAGTTAGATAGAGCTCTTAAAGATAGCGGAGTCAAGGGATATGGGGAGAAGGCAGGAACGGGGTACTGATTGTGGATGATCAGCCATGATCACAGTGCTGGCTCGAAGGGGCGAATGGCCTACTCCTGCACCTATTGTTTATTGTCCACTGTCCATCCCTCCCTGAATCTCAGATGCTGAGCGAGATCACCTCTCAACTCCAGTGGAGATAGCACAGATTTTGAAATATTATACAAAGGCTTTTAAGTACCATTTGTAATGTCAATTAATCATTGCTTTTGAAAACTCAGTATTAAAAATATCTGGAGGCGTATGCTTGAAATATTTAACTTTTAGTTAACTCTCAATGTTAAAAGATTAGTCTGAAGAAGCGTCCTGACCCAAAAGGTGGTCAGTCTATTCCCTCCGTAGATGCTGACTGACCCGTTGAGTTCTTCCAGCACTTTGAGTTTTGTTCAAGAATCCAGCAGAATGAAGAAGGGCCTCGACCCAAAATGACACCATGTTCCATGTTCTCCAGAGATGCTGCCTGACCGACTGAGTTACTCCAGCACGTTGTGTCCTTTTGTGTTGCTTAGATGGGGCATCCTGGGCAGTGTGGATGGGTTGGGCTGAAGGGCCTGTTTCAATGTTGTATGACGTTATGATCTGAGGTTTGGAACAAGACATCAAAGGGGGTGAGATCTAAGAAAATGTAGAATAGATTATTGCTAGACCAACAAAGCAAACAGAGATGAAATGTAATCGGGGCAGTCAGACTGGTTGGAGAACTGGGAAGGGGGAGGGATGGAGAGAATGGGAAAGCAAGGGTCACTTGAAGTTAGAGAAGTCAATGTTCATACCACTGGGGTGTAAACTGCCCAAGCGAAATATGAGGTGCTGTTCCTCCAATTTGCGCTGGGCCTCACTCTGACAATGGAGGAGACCCTGGACAGAAAGGTCAGTGTGGGAATGGGAGGGGGAATTAGAGTGTTTGGCAACCGGGAGCATGGCATGGTTAAACTGTTGGGCTCTTTCCGTGCTTTGAAGTCCGTGCAATACCAGGCAATAACCGAATGTTTGATCGATGGTTTAGAAACCCAAAGCTGCACTTTCCAACACTTTGCACATCCCCGTCCAGGACTCTGTACACACACTATTGGCAGTGAACCAGCAAAAGAAGTCAAGGTAACCTCTCACCCACTGGCACTCCCTGTTAATCCCCTGTTACTTGATTAACATTTAACTAGAGGGTGCAGTTGACCAAAGCCTCAATTGAACCCAATTGTAAAGCAGCCCCAAGAGCACCGCCTAGGCTTGTACCATTGCTAACACATATAATTCTGTCTAAAATTCTGCACTGTATTTTGCCACCTCTTTTAACACATATCATTGCCATGGAAACCTGGTCTGTTGCATCAACAATGAAGGCAATCTATCTCCATGCCTTTCCTATTCAGAGCGCTATGCACTGGATCAAACTACACTCTTCAGTCACCACTACACCTTTAAATCATTAAATATGAATTGGTTAAAACACCCTTGATTCCTAGCAACAGTCCATAGCAACCAAAAACACTGGGCCGATATTCTGGTAGTTTAACAGTACCACAATCCTGTAGTGTTCCTTATTGAATGAAGAAGTGGTTTAGGAAGGACAGGAAGTTAAAATAATTGGAGGTACAATGCATTATGCTGGTTTTAGTGGAGAGCACTCTTTAAATAAGCGGTCCTTTTTTGGGGCAACTAGGTCTATATGAAAATAATGAGATCAGTTCGAGGCTAATTGCAACTGTTTCTTTCTCAAGATATCTTCTGTGACATTGTATGGTTCAATGATATCGTATGATATTGTACTTGATGTTGTATGACTTTGCCTGGTCCATCGATGTCATATGACATTGTATGGGTCCACTGGGGTTGTATGATATTGTATATGCTCGCTCGCTCATGTGTCAGACAACGCATAGCTCGCTGTCGACTTCTGTCGTCATCCAACATGTTGACAGAATTGGGCGCCCGACGGGTCGCAGAGTGCATCGTGGCGTCGTTTCCGGGGATCGCCGCGAGGAGGCTTCTGACATGATCCCCATTGTATATGCTGTTGATGTTGTATGACATTGCATGGTCCATCAATGTGATATGACATTGCATGGTCCATCAATGTGATATGACATTGTATGGTCCATCAATGTGATATGACATTGCATGGTCCATCAATGTGATATGACATTGTATAGTCCATCAATGTGATATGACATTGTATGGTCCATCAATGTGATATGACATTGTATGGTCCATCAATGTGATATGACATTGTATGGTCCATCAATGTGATATGACATTGCATGATCCATCAATGTGATATGACATTGTATGGTCCATCAATGTGACATGACATTGTATGGTCCATCAATGTGATATGACATTGTATGGTCCACTGATGTCATATCTTTTCCTTCTTGCGTATGGCGTGCACAGCCTAAAGTTGTAGGATAACTTGTTCTATTTGATGTTATTTGATTGTGCACGCCAGGTTGATTGCATTCGTCGAAGCAGTGAAGGTTGCAATCTCCCACCCCTGACGCCGTATGACATTGTATGATTCAATTATATTATATAACAAGGTATGATCCAGATGTCATATGACCCTGTATGGTCCACATATGTGATATGACTCCATATGGTCCATTGATGCTGCTTGAGTTTGTATGTTCCAATGATGTTGTATGACATTGTACGGACAAGTGATGCTGTCTGATGTGAAAAATGACTAGAAGTGTAGAAGACCTTACAGAGATATATAAACTTATGTGAGATTTAAAAGAGTAGACAGTTAAAATGTTTTTCCTCGGGTGGAAGTGGCAAAGACTAAATTGCATTGCTAGAAGGTATGGAGATGTGCAAGGCAACTATATTTACACAGGGTTTAAGAGGGAACTGCAGATGCTGGAGAATCGAAGGTTACACAAAAAAGCTGGAGAAACTCAGCGGGTGCAGCAGCATCTATGGAGCGAAGGAAATAGGCAACGTTTCGGGCCGAAACCAAGGGTTTCGGCCCGAAACGTTGCCTATTTCCTTCGCTCCATAGATGCTGCTGCACCCGCTGAGTTTCTCCAGCTTTTTTGTGTAACCTATATTTACACAGGGGCTGGTGAGTGCCAGGAACCGACTGGTGTTGGTCTTGGCATTAAAGAGGCTCAGGTGCTGGCTGAGAGGATGAGTTTATCTTAGCATCGGATTCGCACAGACATTGTGTTCCTGTGCTGTATCTTTCCATGCTGCATGTTCTATGTGGTAAGGTCCAGTGGGTCTGGCTGATTCAGTCCCTCACATCAATGCTGAAGCTAAAGGAATATTTCACAAAACTCATGTGACCATTTAGAAAGTTCCTCAAAGTGGTTTTGTAGCTCAAGGGATTTGAATAGATTCATCGCCATAAAACCATCAAACATGACTGTGTACCTCAAAAGAGCAACCAGCATCATCAATAACCCAAACCACCCCAGTCGCACACTCGTTTCACCCCTGCCATTAGAAAGAAGGCATAGGAGTCCAAACACTATGACTTCCAGGTTCAGTCACAGCCTCTTCCCAACAACTATCAGGCAATCAAAGACAAAAAACACCAACTAAACTCTGAACTATGAGCAGCCTTGGTTGTATGGTACACAAAAGTTATCTATTTCCTTCGCTCCATAGATGCTGCTGCACCCGCTGAGTTTCTCCAGCATTTTTGTCTACCTTCGATTTTTCAGCATCTGCAGTTCCTTCTTAAGCCTTGGTTGCACCATGCACTGTGGACTTTTGTTCTGTTTTGTACTAATGTTGGATCTTTAAAATATCATTTATTGAATTTTTTTATCTTTGTTTATATTAAGTTATCTATTGAGCGCTGTATTTACAAATCGGTCATGTTGCTACAAGTATGAGTTTCATTGTTCTCTTTCGGGTATATATGACTATGAAACATTCTTGACATTTGACTTTTGCTTTGTAGAATGCTTTTAGCAGACAGAGGGCCAGTTGACCCTTTGTGTTTGTGACCATATGCTGTAAAATATTCTCTCCTGACCTGTTGTCCAATTCTGTAGGTTATCCATGTGTGGCACGATGGCACAGCGATAGAGCTGTGTACTGCAATGTCATACAACATCTGGTGCCTTACAAGCACCAGACACCCAGGTATGATCTTTACTATGGGTACTGTCTGTACGGAGTTTGTACGTTCTCCCTGGACCGTGTGGGTTTTCTCCAGGATCTCATGTTACTGCCCACACTCCAAAGACATACACATTTCAAATCTGAGGAAGGACATTATTGCCATAGAGGGAGTGCAGAGAAGGATCACCAGACTGATTCCTGGGATGTCAGGACTGTCTTATGAAGAAAGACTGGATAGACTCGGTTTTTATACTCTCTAGAATTTAGGAGATTGAGAGGGGATCTTATAGAAACTTACAAAATTCTTAAGGGGTTGGACAGGCTAGATGCAGGAAGATTGTTCCCGATGTTGGGGAAGTCCAGGACAAGGGGTCACAGCTTAAGGATAAGGGGAAATCCTTTAAAACCGAGACGAGGAGAACTTTTTTCACACAGAGAGTGGTGAATCTCTGGAACTCTCTGCCTCAGAGGGTAGTTGAGGCCAGTTCATTGACTATATTTAAGAGGGAGTTAGATGTGGCCCTTATGGCCAAGGGGATCAGAGGGTATGGAGAGAAGGCAGGTACGGGATACTGAGTTGATGATCAGCCATGATCATATTGAATGGCGGTGCAGGCTCGAAGGGCCGAATGGCCTACTCCTGCACCTAATTTCTATGTTTCTATGTTTCTATGTAGCTTAATTGGCTTCAGTTAAATTGTAAATTGTCCCTAGTGTGTGCAGGATAGTACAGGCCTGTCCCACTGTACGAGGTAATTCAAGAGTTCTCCCGAGTTTTCCCCAGATTCGAACTCGGTGAATGTCCGTAGCGGGTCCATAGGAGTTCGTGGACGTCTCGTAGCGGCTCGTATCCACAACCCAGCTGCAGAGTGCAGTTGAATCTCAACCCGAACCTCAATCAAAGAGATGTGTAGCTGGGAGGTGTAAATGTATAGACAAATTCTAAGGCTGTGGGTGCCAGTCAAGTACAGGACTGGTGATGTTCCAAAGAAACAGGCCAGGCAGGGGATGGGGTTACAAGTAGGGTTGCCAACTGTCCCGTATTAGCCGGGACATCCCGTATATTGGGCTAAGTTGGTTTGTCCCATATAACACCATATAACCATATAACAATTACAGCACGGAAACAGGCCATCTCGACCCTTCTAGTCCGTGCCGAACACATAATCTTCCCTAGTCCCATCTACCTGCGCTCAGACCATAACCCTCCATTCCCTTCCCATCCATATAACTATCCAATTTATTTTTAAATGATAAAAACGAACCTGCCTCCACCACCTTCACTGGAAGCTCATTCCACACAGCTACCACTCTCTGAGTAAAGAAGTTCCCCCTCATGTTACCCCTAAACTTCAGTCCCTTAATTCTCAAGTCATGCCCCCTTGTTTGAATCTTCCCTACTCTCAGTGGGAAAAGCTTTTCCACGTCAACTCTGTCTATCCCTCTCATCATTTTAAAAAACCTCTATCAATTCCCCCCTTAACCTCCTGCGCTCCAAAGAATAAAGCCCTAACTTGTTCAACCTTTCTCTGTAACTTAGTTGCTGAAACCCAGGCAACATTCTAGTAAATCTCCTCTGTACTCTCTCTATTTTGTTGACATCCTTCCTATAATTAGGCGACCAAAATTGTACACCATACTCCAGAATTGGCCTCACCAATGCCTTGTACAATTTTAACATTACATCCCAGCTTCTATACTCAATGCTCTGATTTATAAAGGCCCAGATTTGACTGCTACTACTCGGGTCGAGGGGACTGTCGGATCGGAGCGCCGCGTCCGGCCCCACCTCACCCCTCCCGACGTAGTGCAGCCCATGGAGTGCAGCAGCCCGTGGCCCCGTCGGTCGTCAGCCCGGCCAGCTGTCCGACCTTCGGACCTTCGCTTACTGCCGACACCACCGCCCCTCCTTCTCATGGCCAATCATCGGTTCATTTGCATGGGGTGCCAGGCCAAAACACGTCCGCTAACCCGCCGGCTGGGCTTTGTGTGCAGTCCAGCACCCGGGGCCAACTCATCATTCACCCAGCCACAGCCGAGTCGGTCAACAGATTGCCGTTGGGAATTTGTCCCGTATTTTGACCTTTTGTCCCTTATTTGGGAGTGAGATAGTTGGCAACCCTAGTTACAAGGAATCTCTGCTAAAACAGTTAGTGGCTCCACTGAGACAGATGTTGTGTTGCAATACTCGACGGAAATCCTTGTCAGAATGCACACATGATTCTTAGCTGCTTGAGTCAACTGACTGAAGAGAACTGGATTGGGAATAATTTTTTGGGAGGCAAAAAAAAACAAGGATTTGAAGGGAGAAAGACAAAATACTCAGCAACCCACAAAATTAGGAAGTGGTTGATCCAAGCCCCAATCTAGAATTGGGAGCGTGAAGATCTTGTTATGTTGCTAGTGTAGGTAGGACAGCACTGTGGTGCAGTGGTAGAGCTGCTGCATTACAGTGCCAGGCACCCGGGTTCAATCCCGGCTGTATGTACGGAATTTTTTACATTCTCCCCGTGACCGCATGGGTTTTCTCCGGGTGCTCCGGAGAAAGTGAGAAGGGAAAGATTTCATGAGAATGCGAGGGGCAACCTTTTAACACAGAGAGGGGTGAGCACATGGAACAAGAGCACATGGAACAACATCGACATGTGGACAAGTATATGGGAAGGAAATGTTTAGAGGAACATGGGCCAAATGTGGGTAGGAGGGACTCGAGTAATGGGGCATGTGGGTTAGTGCGGTGAAATTAGGCTGAAGGGCCTGCTTCCGCACTGTATGATTATGACTAAGAATTACAGTGTATTAAGAAGGTGAATCACCCCATGGTCTGAAGACCACGTTGTCAAATTTTGCAATTCCAAAAAAAACCTAGTTGACCGAACATTATTTTTGGATTGAGGCCAATCGATGCAGTTGGACATAAGAAATGCCATGAACATCACCAGCTTTAGTAAACTCGAATCTTACCAAGGTTGTCCGTAAGATAGACAGTCAGAAACTATTTCCCAGGTTGGAAGTATCAAATATTAGAGGGCACAGCTTTGGAGGTGAGAAGTGCAAAGTTTAAAGGAGATGTGCGCGGCAGGTCTCTTGCACAGAGGGCAGTGAGTGCCTGGAACAGGCTGCCAGGGATGGGTGGTAGAGGCAAATGCGATAGTGGCATTTGGATAGGCGCTTGAATATGCAGAGAATGGATGGAATATGGATTAAGTGCAGGTAGATCGGAGGTGATCTTGGCATCATGGTCAGCACAGACATTGTGGGCAGAAAGGCCTGTTGCTGTGCTATACTATTGCACATTCTCTGATTGTGGATACCCAGCTATACTAGGTACTTACTAGTACCTAGTAAGGTACTAGGCCTAAGGTACTAAGGCCTAGTTCCTTAGGCCTTAGTACCTTAAGGTGCTATGGCCTAATACCTTAGGCCGTAGTACCTAGGCCTAAGGTACTAGGCCCATTATTGGTTACGTGATCAGTGTGGGGAGTGGTGGAGACGGGAGATTGACGCAGGTGTAGGGCTTGGTGGAGGAGGCAGATGAAGGAGAGGAGAAAAAGGAAGATGGAGTCAGGTCGGGTGGAGGGAGGGAAGGATGGAGGTGGAGGCCAGAGAGGGATAAACAAGAACACAAACGCTAACAGTGTTCCTGCGCTGTTCTATGTTCTATATCAAGCTTTGCACACAAATTTCCATCCTTGTTCTCATCTATTCAAACCCCCCCTAGAATTCTGCTACTGCGAGTATCCTGGGCCATATGAATACTTTATTTAAAAAGGTGATCGGTTATTAAAAAACACACCAGTGAGACAGCACTAAAATACTCTTTTATAAATTCCAAATTTAATCCAATCGGGTAATGTAGATGTGTAGGAAAGAACTGCAGATGCTGGTTTAAATCATGGGTAGACACAAGATGCTGGAGTAACTCAACGAGACAGGCAGCATCTCTGGAGAGAAGGAATGGGTGACGTTTCAGGTCAAGACCCTCTGTGTAGATGCCACCCTTTTTAGCTTTTTAGTGTAGTTTAATTTGTTATAGTCATGTGTGCCAAGGTACTGTGAACAGCTTTATTGTTGCATGCTATCGAGTCAGCAAAAAGACTATAGATGATTATAATCTAGCCGTCCACAGTGAACAGATACAAGATGAGGGGAATAACATTTAGCGTAGATAAAGACAAGTAAAGTCTGATTAAAGATAGTCTGAGGGTCTCCAGTGAGGTAGATGGCAGCTGAGGACTGCTCTCTAGTTGGTGTTAGGATGGCTCAGTTGCCTGCTAACAGCTAGAATCTGGAGGTGTGCGTTTTCAAACTTCCATATCTCTTGCCTGATGGGAGAGGGGAGAAGATGAGACTGGTCCTTGATGATGCTGCTGGCCTTGCTGAGGCAGCGTGAAACATAGAAACATAGAAATTAGGTGCAGGAGTAGGCCATTCGGCCCTTCGAGCCTGCACCGCCATTCAATATGATCATGGCTGATCATCCAACTCAGTATCCCGTACCTGCCTTCTCTCCATACCCTCTGATCCCCTTAGCCACAAGGGCCCACATCTAACTCCCTCTTAAATATAGCCAATTAACTGGCCTCGACTACCCTCTGCGGCAGAGAGTTCCAGAGACTCACCACTCTCTGTGTGAAAAAAGTTCTTCTCATCTCGGTTTTAAAGGATTTCCCCCTTATCCTTAAGCTGTGACCCCTTGTCCTGGACTTTCCCAACATCGGGAGCAATCTTCCTGCATCTAGCCTGTCCAACCCCTTAAGAATTTTGTAAGTTTCTATAAGATCCCCTCTCAATCTTCTAAATTCTAGAGAGTATAAACCAAGTCTATCCAGTCTTTCTTCATAAGACAGTCCTGACATCCCAGGAATCAGTCTGGTGAACCTTCTCTGCACTCCCTCTATGGCAATAATGTCCTTCCTCAGATTTGGAGACCAAAACTGTACGCAATACTCCAGGTGTGGTCTCACCAAGACCCTGTACAACTGCAGTAGAACCTCCCTGCTCCTATACTCAAATCCTTTTGCTATGAAGTGTAGATGGAGTCAATACAAGGGAGGTTGGCTTGCGTGATGGACAATTGGCCAAGGATAGGGAGTATGTGGAAAGACAATTAAACAATGTTGGAGGTTTGGTGGGGCTTTAGGAATATGTGCGGTTTCTTGAGATGCTCATGTGATGAAAAATTAAACAGAACCAGATTTTCCAGTTTTAATTGGGTTCCGTGGCCAGGGCTCTGGTCCCTAACAGAGTCGTTGTGGGTTCATGTTTTGTTCTCGGCATGGATCTTCAAGTCCAATCACTCAGCTAACTCGCCTATTATAGGGAAACGTTACCTATTTCCTTCGCTCCTTCGATGCTGCTGCACCCGCTGAGTTTCTCCAGCACTTTTGTCTACCTTCGATTTTCCAGCATCTGCAGTTCCTTCTTAAACGCTCAGCTAACTCTCCAATACAGAGCTAAATGTC